>NW_027464868.1:0-160186 GCF_043290135.1 Rhipicephalus microplus
TGATTGAAACAGTTACAGGGGTAAAACAAGTTAGGAAGGCCACACGGTACGGGCTAGACGTGACAAGCGCAAGTCATTGGCTGGATTTATCAAATCACACACACGCACACACGCACACGCACACACTTACACATGCACTCACACACACACACGCACGCACACACACACACACACATGCACACATACACGCACACACACACGCACACACACACGCACACACGCACACAAGCACACACGCAAACACACACGAACACACACACGCACACACGCAAACACGCACACACGCACACACACACGAACACATACACGCACACACGCACACACACACGCGCGCACACACACATGCATACACGCACACACACACGCACACACACACGCACACGCATACACGCACACACACACACACGCACGCACGCACACACACACACACACACACGCCCACACGCAGACACGCACACACACACACACACACACACTCTCTCTCTCCTTTTCTCGGGTTGGAAGGGTTCAGGGTTCTTGTGCAAAACACCCAAGAAAAAGCTGCAGCTTTTTCTTCATGTGCATGGGTTGTGAATAGACCGATGGATAGAAGAGCTTAATTTAGGCCCAATATGTCGTGCTGGGTTCCTAGCTTTATATGAATCGATGGATGTATATTTGTTACGCACTCACGTTTTTTTCCAGACTCGTTGCAGTTTTTTATTTTCTTCGCTGTTTAGTTCCGAACCATTGTTCGGATGTTAGCGCACCTCTTCGTAAAGACTATATATGTTCCCAGTCTTGTGATTCCTTCCTACGAAAGGATATTATACACCCTCTCTCTTTTTTTTTTCCTAGCGTCACGCGAGGGAATGTGGCCTCTTGCTTGATGACTAGCCGTGTTCCGTTGATGGGAGCCGAGCATGAAGATCTCTTGTTAGGCCGCTTGCACTCCTAAGTACACCGTGTGTGTGTGTGTGTATACACTTTTAGAGCGCCGGCACTGCTCGAAACCGGCCGTGATTAATGGAACCTATCGACTGGCGCAGCCTGGCATCCCAATTGTGCAGCGTTTCGTATAAGTTAAATATGTTTTTTTGTATCCCTGTCTTGCTTCCTTCTCTCACTCTTTCCTCCACGTTCACTCTCTTTCCCATCTTGGACAGATGCGAGTGACAAGGTGCTTAGTTTCCCGTTCCGTGCCGTTAAGATGAGTCGTAACCACTCGAACGTGTCTTTTTCCGTCGTAGATTACCACTCCAGAGTTAGGGTATTCCTTGTTCGTTGTTGTGAGCCCCATGTAGTGGCAAAAACAGATGGGGTGGGATGGGCAGGCAAAGAGAGAAAAAAAAAAAAAACGCTGATCAATCGAGTTCCGTGTGGCGGTGTCTGATGCAGTCATTCGCAGTCCAGTTCAGTTTCGTGAGGTCTTACGTAACGAACTTCCCAGCTTGATTGGCCTTGATACACGTGTGGGGCGTGGTGTCTTATTATGAAGCCGAGAAGCTCGGTAATATATTGCCGCGTGACGGCTGCAGTTGGTCACTGCAGACGTGCTATCATTTGTTGCATCTGTTCGTTTTGTTGCACGCATTATGCTACTGCCTGTTTTTTTCTGTATTACGTTTTGTGTGACGTATCGATAAGAAGGGTCACGCTGTTCATGTTTTGTTTGAGAAGAGCGCGCATCACGTAGCGGTGGTATTCCTGTTACGCCCACCAACAGTAACTCTTGTCGACGCCACCACCGGGGATTTCGGGCACCTGTCCGACAAAATAATGTGGCTGCCTCCCGGAACGACTTCTAAATTCTGGTTCTGGTTTCCGGCTGCGGCGGCTGCATTTCCGATGGAGGCGGAAATATTGCAGGCCCGTGTGCTCAGATTTGGGTGCACGTAAAGAACCCCAGGTGGTCGAAATTTCCGGAGCCCTCCACTACGGCGCCTCGCATAATCATATAGTGGTTTTGGGACGTTAAACCCGACATATCAATTAATCATTTACTCTGTATGTATTCTGCATTATGTGGGCATTATCTTGAGAAGTGCTCAGATTCCGATTTTCTGTATGACGTACAGTCGTTTATTTCTAGTATTTGATACCATTTTTTTTGTGATGAATGATGCGATTTCAGAGCCTCCCCTACACGATGTCCAACGGGCTTGTAAAAGTACTTCGAATACAAAATTGATTTAAATAAATGAATTAACAATACCAGACAGACGCTCAGCGGTTGCTTCATCCCGGTGAACTGGCTTCGCGCATTGCAAGAGAGAATTTTATTTTTGGAGTGAAAATTCAATGCGCCTTATCGTTGCCAGTGCCGCAGAGGCTACCTAATTCAATTGACATAAATTTTTGATGCGGGCTTTCTTGCGTAACCCTGTCTATGGAAAATGAAATGAAAAGTTAAGACCACTTCGACCTAGACGTCGAAGGGGTCTTAACATTAACGTTACCTCTGCGCTCGTCTTTTGTGTTAGTTGTCGGAAGTTTTTGCGCTGAGAAGTTTAATAATGCATTAGCAACTAGCCCAATCCCAAACTTTACTTAGTGGTACCAAGCCTGAAGGAAATGTGGCGCTTGAAGCCTTCCTTGTTTCTCTTCGGTTTCTCTTCTACAACGAATGCTGTTATGAGATCACAACAATGGTCGTTTGCGCCGTATTTGCCGCCGCCGTTGTCCGGAACTACTATCGCACGAAATAAGAAAAGAAAAACTTAAGTAAATGGACACGACGGGATTCGAACCCAGGTCCCCTGTGTGCTAGCCCAGTATTATACGACAAAACCAGGCCACTGCTTGAAAGTCCTTTGCAAACTGGCCTTACGCAGGTTTGATGTCGGGAGAGGAATTGCGCTAATATGAGTAAATAGAGCGTTTTAGAACTGCAAAGGAACAACCAGGCGTCCCAACCCATTACAAAAGCTTCAACCGTAAATCTTCGTCTTGGCGTGTTTGAAAAAGGCTCTCGGAAAAGTCACAGTTTTTGCTGTGACTGTGTACTCTCTTTCTAACCTTTCTTCTGTTCCAGTTATATATATATATATATATATATATATATATGATATATATATATATATATATATATATATACGAGATCTAACAGACAATAATGCCAAGGAATGTACAGGGGAAGTTATTAGAACCAATGTAATGTAAACAAGAAAGAAAAGTGGGTGAAAAGATAACCTGCCGTGAGCAGGAGTCGAGCCTACGACCTTCGAATAACGCGTTCGATGCTCTAACCACTGAGCTATCACGGCGGTCATCCCCCCATCCACTTTTTTGGATTTATATGTGAATTTAAACGTGGGAGTGTCAGTCAGCGCCATCTGTAGCCAAGCGGCGAGTGTGGAACACCCTTTTATGAGCCTGTGTGGCGTCACGTAGCACGTTAACGTATTACGAGCGGGCAGTTGACCAATGGTCCCTGGTATACAACCTAACCACACCAAGTTATATATATATATATATATATATATATATATATATATATATATATATATATATATATATATATATATATATATATATATATATATATATATATATATATATATATATATATAATAAGGGAGAGAAGTGTATACCTGAGGGCTCGTATTTCCGTGTTTTAACACAATATTAAAGAGATATAACAGACAGTAGTGCCAAGGAATGTACAGGGCAAGTTATTAGAACCAATGGAATGTAAATAAGGAAAAAGAAGAAAGAAAAGTGGATGAAAAAATTACCAGCTGTGAGCAGGAATCGAACCTACGACCTTATTTGAAGGTTATTCGAAGGTCGTAGGTTCGATTCCTGCTCACAGCTGGTAATTTTTTCATCCACTTTTCTTTCTTTTTTTTTCCTTATTTACATTCCATTGGTTCTAATAACTTGCCCTGTACATTCCTTGGCATTACTGTCTGTTATATCTCATTATATATATATATATATATATATATATATATATATATATATATATATATATATATATATATATATATAATTGTCACCCTACAATTGCGTATTGTGAATTTGCCAGATGTCGAAGATTTGCAACGTCTTTTTCGGCACCTGGTGCATAAAGCTGCTCCGACTAGTTATCTTTCGCCCGCCGCTGCAGTGCCCCTTCGTGCTGCAGCAGCACAGAAAGATCCCCTGGATGGTTAATAAGCTTGGCTGATTAACCATCAGTAAGAAGTGCTCCGGCGTCTTTTTTGAAAGTCCTTAGTCTATTTCGGGATACTTCGTCGCAAAAATTTCCGTAGGCCGGTCTTTGTGTTGCTCGTCCAGTTGCACAATTCAGCCACGCGGCGAAAGTTGAGGCCCCTTCTCATGCCCAGCCATCTTAATTAACTTGCTGCGTTGACACTTGTGAACATTGTCAGTAAAAAAGCAACTATTATGCAAAATTTAGGCAAACATGAATGTGCAACTATTATGTAGTGTTTCTTTATTCCTAAATTAATAGATACGTAAATTGAAAGACCGCAGCGCTGATTACTCTGCGCTGACGACGGAACGCCATGAAAAAAAAAAAAGCGGGTGTTTCCGACGCTTCAACAAAACTAAACTGAAACGACATGGCGCTGCTACCTACCAAAGGCTCTGCGTTCTAGAAATCATGGCCTCCGAGATTGCGGGCGCGCGGCGGGTTTTAATCTGGCACTAATTTCATTTTTGGAATTACTACCAGATGGCGTCCATATCTCACGCAGCGCCTACTCACCGATTTTCTCGCGCAGAACGTCAAGTAAATGTTTTATGATCTCTCTCCAGACAGCTGAATACCGTCTTTTTTTCATGCTTCTTGCTTACCTCTGTCTGAGTGTAGATCAGGCGAAGGGGCGATGCAACTTAGTGGCTCAGCCTGTCATCGTTTGAGGTCATCATCACGGTCCATTATAAACGTATATGCGCCACGAAAATTGGGTAAATTTTACTACTCGTCACCGGTGCGCACTATGCACGTCATGAATTAAAGGTTAGATGTAATTATTGCCCGAAGCACTCCACTTCGCTTAGTAGTGGTGTTATAATCGCCGAAGAAATTTACCAAGACGCTCAAGTTTCTTATCCAGAACTAGAGACACAAGCGTGTATTTCTACGTGAAAATCATCGGTTTAAAACTCTACTGTTTGAAACACATCTGCAAAGTAATGGTGTCTTAGTAGACCTGTGGCGAGTCAAGCACATTTTCCTGCGGAAATACCCAGGTAGAGCTGAAACAGATTTCCCTACATGCCCTGCCATCACAATATTTCATTACGTTTCTACCTTGTTACCTCTTTCTGTCCAGATTTCTTCATTTCCCAAATCTCCTCTCTCCCAAAGAGTAGGTAGACATTGTGCCCTTTTATGTGTCAGCCTGCTCCTCCATATTTCCATAGATAGATATAGGAAAATGTAGAGATGGGGATAGAGCGAGATGGGAGCATGGAAGAAGATAGAAAGAGATAGAAAGAAATAGAAAGAGGGACAGAGAGAGAGACTCGGAGAGATGGTACAGTGTCCCTTCCTTGACAGGGCTGCACAGTGTGCCTCGCCACACTTTTTTCGGTAACATGCGGTCATTTCTTGACGACGTGGTGCCTCCGCCCTTGATTGCGATCTGAAGCCATCGCAATCGGGCACCGCTGAAGGCAGCACTACGTGCCCCGAATACCACCACGATCGTCGCTCGGCTTGTGACGCCACGGCGACAAGGCCAGGCGATGTGTGATTGCGTATAACCCATGACATGTCGCGATTAGCCGCCAGTCGGCCGTGGAGACCTGTGGCTGTAGACAGCAGAGTTTGCGCGACGCACTCATCGAACGGTGGCGCTCTCGTCTGATTCGTCGGATGTGCGCTGTCGAGTCAAGCGCGCGGCCGAGCTTACTACGTAGTCGAACACACGAAGTTTGGGCTTATGTTGCTGTTGTAGGTTTAAAGCTGGGCCTGTTGAACCGTACTGTGGAATAAAGTAGTCTTCGCCCGTAGTGTGGAATAGAAAAAAAAGTTGAATGACCCAACAACCCGAAAACACGTCCATGTGAGGCGTATACGTTCCATGCGGAACACCATGCACAAGCTCACTTCTCAGACCCACGCTTAGTTGTTCGGCCTCCACCGTAGCTCAGTTGGTAGAGCACAGGACGCGTCATTTGAAGGTCTCAGGTTTGGTTCCTGCCGGAGGCAAGTTATCCTTTCACCCACTTTCCCTTTCGTCACGCTTCTATTACAGTTGCTGGTAATAATATGCCCTATTCCTTCCTTTGAATCATTGTTTGTGACTAGCCCCGAAATCGCCACTTCTTTCCTCTTTTCTTTCACCCTGTATGCGTGTGTCATTTTTCCACGAAACCGAAACAGTTCTCGCTATAGCGTTCAGTACTACCTGTGATTTTTATGTGTCTTCGTGTTGAAACAGCGTGTCGCGAGTGTCAAATATACACAACCAACTAGATTTACACTGGTTCTTTATACGAAGAAGGCCCGAAGAGGTGTCAACTTAACAAATTTTTCCGTTTCTGAAAATCTTTCAATTATAATAAAAATATGTGATTCAAGTACAAAGGGGAGTTAAACAAATACTTTAATACTCTTGTACAGCAAAAATATGCGCAGCTGTGAACAAAACTATATATATTTTTTACTTTTAACATTGTCGCGAGGGTAGTCTGCAGTCGGTTTCCAGGATGCACGTTTCCCAGTGCATGATTATTTCACTCGTTCATTCGCCCAACTTCGACACGCGACTACTTATAGTCATTGACAGTTGGGCTATTGGTGAATGTGATAATAACTGAAATAACTGTGTCCGGGAAAATTCACTTGAGCCCCTCACTTCACCCTGACTCGGCAAAAAGAAAAAAAAAAGGAAGCCCAAATCCGCTTATCATAAGTGGAACTGGCAACTCTGGTGTTTAGGTGCAGCCACTGCAGTGCTACAGCCACTGATACTACAGTGCTAGCACTGCAGTGCTACACTGCAGTGCTCACAAAGGGTGCATTAATTGAACGAAAAGCATGCGCTGGTGTTACTACTCGGTTCACGTTTATCTCCACTCTGTGGGTATATACCTGCTATTGTTCGGCGTACGCATCCGCCAAGTCCTGCATTCTTTTTGAGTTAGCAAAGGCGTAACGAGAGATAAAATTAAGAAATACCTATACCAATCTGTCATCCATATCCGTCAGACTGGCTTACTTTTCTTTACGAACTTACTAGCTGTGTTTTAAAAAAATCAGTTCTGTTGCCTCTGGCTATTATTCATATCTACATACGGGGTCCCGTACGTGATTATGCTTGTGACTAACGCCTGGGTCGTTTTCGTGTGGTATATATACTTAATTTTACGTACGTAAGCATACTTCATACTTAATACGCAAACGTATGAAGTACGTTAACATTTAAGGAAGAAGTTAGAAGAAATACAACCTTGCGATATTCGTTAGCACAAATGCGCGTATACAGTGTTTTTCTTGGTACCCCTTTCATGGTCATGCTGTATGCCTTGTAGGCGGACGCGAATCCCCGTCAAGTGATGTATTTCACTTTTTGTGCTAGCCTCCTCCATTTTTTGCATGTGTCAGGCAAAACTGAATAATATTTAATTGAATTGAATAGAAACTTACACAAGGCTGAGAGGAAAAGCTTTTGATTGGGTGACTACTCTGCCAAAAGTTTTATTGCGCTATTCTTGGCATGCATCCATGGGCCTTATGAGAGAGTAATGGATCTAGCTTGGTCGATATGTCATAAAAGTGTGGCTGCGATACTTGCCCTGATATATTGAAAGAACGAAGTTTTGACATTTCGCGCACCTTGAAACACGTCTGTTCGCTTTTTATAAGCAGTTAAATTGACGGGCTGGCTGACAAGGTATATGCTAAGCGAATATCGATCTCACGTCTGCGGGCGACGTGGCTTATCGATTCGATCTCCGTTTAGAGCAGTCCGATGCTTTCCATTATTTCACTGTGCGTTGGCGGTGAACACTTAACTATTTGAATTGATGCAGGATCCGTGAAGGCGATCGTGACCAGGATTTGGAGACATATGCACGTAGTGCCATTTCTCGTTGGAGTCATCGGCGGTCTGCGGTAACTAGTTACCAAGGAAAAAGAGTTGTTTTGATACTTGGCTTTTTTATTTATATTTGGCAGAATATGGAAAGCTGGGCTACGTTAGAGCCGGCCATCCCAACACCATGAAATTAATGTGCAAGATAAACACACAAGGAATAAAAACTAAGAATAAAAGAAAAGACTAATCAGATGTACATTCGTCAGCACCTTTAGCACGAACGCTCTGCCGAGTGTCCTTCAGCAGTTTGATTGACGCTGGCGCCACGTACGTTTGGGTTCTGTTGTCAAGATGTTAACCATACAAGCCGAGATACTATCCAAGCCTACCGAAGTATTATCTCGGCAAAAGCTCCCAGCACTTCGCGACTGGCATCAATCAAACTCGCCCTGGCCACGCATCGAAGTGTTCGTGCTAAAAGTTCTGACGGCTGTACATAATATATACATTAAATGGCTTATAATGCATGAATGAGCACAGTATATGTATGGAGTAGCCCAGTACATATATCTGGATCACATTGCGGATAGACTCCGTACAAATTGTGGCAAGGTTTAATATGAGCTAAAGACACTTAATTAGATTTGTGTCCATTAACAAATCATGGAGGGCGCTCACTGCGCGCCTTTGATTATCAGAATGTGGCCACGGTCCAATTATTTTTCGAATTGTAAATTCTCATTCCGTTATGACAGGATGTCGCTGCTGCCATGAAGAGATGGCGCTATGTACAGGTGCCCCCGAATTCTGGGAATGATGTATCGTTCTCGTCAGTTATTGCATCCGTTTAATCAGCCCACGTGACGGACCTCCATCTTTACGCATGAAATGTGACTGATAAGGGAAATGGCCCGGCGTTGCAACATAGATATTATTGATATGCGTTTTGTTAAGCGGGCTATATGAGCCACGAGTCCAGGAAGTTGAATACGAAGTCGCAGAGACAGAACCGACAGTGGTTTTTAACGCGCATCTCTAAGGTGCCCGCGCCTGTGTTGAGTGGTGTTGCCGTCAGGGGCGTCAGCCATAGACATGGGAACGTAACCGATAGGCATGAGAAAAAAAAAAGTTACACAATGTCCTGCGAAAGAGAACCATGTGTTGATGCGAGGCAGCTGGCGCTCATCGCGGCGTTGCGCAGGATAGGAACCTGGGCAGGCGCGAAGCACGCAGTGACGGGCTGGTGTTTCCTACTGGAGCATACAAATCGCTGCTAATTGGCAATCAGAGACAGAAGGCTGATTGGATACAGAGACCCACAGTCCGCTTTTAGTTAACGCGCGCACGTAGCGAATTTTCATTTTTCAACCATGCGCAGGTGAAATCCGTCACTGGCACTATCTTGCAGGTAAGCTGTCGAAATAAAGCACGGTGGATAATATTGCTACATAAAAAGCTGTCAGCCAGGAGACAAAAGGGATACCGCCCTGTAGCTGTTCTATGGTATTTTCGCCTGCCACCTCATCAGTAATGAAGAAAAAAAACGTTAGCATCCGCTGTGTGAGATTATACATACACAGTGAAACCTTATCAAGAACTTGAGAAGCTTTTTGTTTATTTATTCATTATCTTTTCCAGAGCAAATGTTCAACGCCCACACTTCGTGAGATAGCTTCTGATTAAGTTTAAAGTGTCACGGGAGGTTCACAACAGAGCGATATTTGTAATGAGCGAGAACGTTCAAAGAAAATTACAGCAAGTGAGCCGTTGGTCTAAATTAAGACCGGCGCAACCTGTTGTCAGGAAGCGCAGTACGAAGTCTTGCGTAGGGGACGGCGGGCAGTTAATTTACTGTGCATTCCCCCTTTTTATAGCACGGTGGTAAAAATATGGTAATTAGGTTTTTTATAATAAACTTTCTTGCAAGGGCCTTATTCGTTCTTCACAGATTGATCTTGTCCCTCTTCACAGTCATCTTCTCTCTCTTTTTCTTTTTTGCATATTGCAGCTAGGATCTAATTACTGGCGTGCAAGGTTTTTCTATAACGAAAAATCGGCTTCCATGGGCTGCAGCTTGAGTGTTTGCAATGTTAGTTTTGTTTGGATTTCAAAGTTTTT
The DNA here is from genome assembly GCF_043290135.1 of Rhipicephalus microplus. Taxonomy (NCBI): domain Eukaryota; kingdom Metazoa; phylum Arthropoda; class Arachnida; order Ixodida; family Ixodidae; genus Rhipicephalus; species Rhipicephalus microplus. Next base: position 10,098 of record NW_027464868.1, read on the forward strand.
TTTTTGAGCGTTCAATCTCTGCTTGCTCACCGAATCGTTATCGAGCCGTAAAGGGTATTAGTGTTCGCTGGGGCTCAGAGGCTGTCTTTACGGGCATGTGTTCTGGAGTTAAGCCCTTAATTTCTCGTTTTCTGTCGGTTCTCATTACGTTATTTTGTGAGATCGACAAGCACTTTACCGTACAATAGATGACGCAGTAAAATTAAGTTCACTTTACTGCCCATTGGCGTGGTGAGTATCCGTAAATGCGTAGTTCTGAAAAAAAAAACACACCTTTTCGCCTCAGCGGGGAGCAATTAAGTCACTGTGAAGGCCGTAGTGACGTATTCTGTCCTCTAACATTCCTGATTAATGAATAGAAAGCTCTCACTACACACGCCAGTGTCAAGTCAGTTTTGTAGTCTCTCTTGTCCCCAAATTTTTTATAGCTTTTTCTTTTTTTACAGCTAAGTTATGAGATCACAACGGCAATTTTGGCGCCGTGGTTGTTCGTTACCGCTAGCTTGCGAAAATAAAAAAAGCGAAATAAATCAAGTATACTTAAAATAGAAGGAAATTTGCTCCCGAGCCCTCTTATTGGCAGCTCACAGTTTTACCGCAAAGCCATGGTTGTGTTTTGAGCTCCGTTACAAACTAACCCTACCTACGTGGGGCCCATGTTGGGTAAGGTATTACGTTAACGCGCGTAATGGAGCGTTTTAGAGCAGTAGAGTAGCAACCAGGCGTTAAACAATGCGAATATCTTGAGGGGGTTGTTGAATTCTTCCAACCGATTACAATAGTTCTCGATTCTCATCATCCACACCGCAGTATCAAAATAGTGCACCTAATACCTTGCAGGTATGCTATAGCGGGTACCATGCTTTTCAGAAAAAAAAATGGCGAATAATGACACAGTGGACGCTTTCATAAAATGTATGGTTTACGGCGTTGTGAGTAACATGCATGCGTGCTTGTGGTAGTTGCTCCAAGAGCATTTTTTTAACCACTTTTGGAAATAGCGGCCCTGCTTGGGTAGAACGGCCTGGCTATAGCAGCAACGGCGCTTTTCCAGCTTTCGCTGTGCTGCGCTTTCTGCGCTGGCTTGGTGTTTTTTATTTATATTTTTTATAGAGCATACTACAAGGTTACTTTTTTCGAAGCGTTTCTTGTTCCTGCTTTCATTGTGTGGCGTAGTGAGCCAGTATATGAACCTTTTATATTTTTGTAATTCCCCCCCCCTCTCCCTCTCTCTCTCTCTCTGTGTGTGTGTGTGTGTCTGTGTCTGCTAGTGTTTTTTATGCTAAAGGTTTTACCTTACGTTATCTGTTCGCGCTCATGTGCATATTATATATATGCGTATGCCACCAAATACATGAAGACATACACAGGGAATAACAAACAGATAAATACGGGAATGCAGAAAGAAAATAAAACAGAGGAGGAAAAAAAGAGAAGGCTGAATAGAAACAAAGAAGGCTGCTCAGCTCTGCACTTCCTTCAGGCTTGGCACTCCAAGTGCTAAGCAGCCGTAATTTTTTTCTCACCGTGATTCACGAACTCGCCCAATAGAAGCACAGAAAGGTGCCGGTGCGGCAGAAGATACCAGCTGCCCGATTTTTTGGCTACGTTCTTTTTGCAACCTGTTTCCGACGACAGGGGAACCATGAATCTCGGCAGCTCTCGCGGGGAGGAGACGACGCTCGGGAAAACAACGCACGGCTGCCATTACACGGGCGGTGAAAGTGAATGATGTCGGAGAGAAGAAAAAAAAAAAACGCAGCTTACGGGACACGCTATTCGTACGGAGGCCCGGTAATGGGCTCTATACAGCGCGCGATGGTGTGTGTGCGTGCGTGTGTGCGTGTTATGTCGACGAGGAAGTCACGCCTGCCGGAGTGGGCCGCTTTCAAGGACCCGTCCCTCGTGGCTGGCCGCGGAGACGGCGATGTTGTCCTCCTCCCGTTACGTGCTTTTTACGCCGCATGGAGCCACGCTATGGCTCCTCTAAATGCGCGCAACGTTGGGGAAGCCGATAGCATGGCGTTTCCTAAAATATTTATGAGAGGGAACTTTCAGCCACCATGGGAATGATGGGCAGTACACGGATTTCCGTAGTCCTCGTGCTTGCGACGTCGAATTCCATAATGGCTTTGTTTATTGTTGTGTTTTGGTGTTTGTTTCGAATAAACAATGCATCGCTGTGAACTTAGTTACGAGGTTTAAATTGGTGAGCCTAAGATGGTTAAGGCTGTGAGGCGGAGCTGCTGAACTTGTGCTGATCGAACTTCATCTTGTGACGAAGTGGATGCATGCACACGGAGCCAAACGGAGCCAAAACAGCGAAGTTTAGACAAATCCGTGCGTTTCCATGCTGGCTGAAACACCATGCGTTAGATCCCATAGATGTTAGCGCCAGCGTTCCCTCTTGGGTATTATTAGGAAACTTTTGAGGCTAGAGGACGTCACCTAGGTGACGTTGGCTTTATGAAACTTTTCAAACCTGCGTTCAAGCGGTGCAGGCTTTGCCCACTATCGTGCACCGAGTATTTTTGTAAAGAGACCGCGATTAATCCCTCATAAAACGGAAAATTTGCTCGTTGGCGGTAACCGTTCCGTGGCGTCGGGGACGAGGGACGCAAGAATTCATTATCACGCGATGAAATGACGTTACCATGAAGTCTCAGATTGCAAAAAAAATTGTGACGTCAACATTACTTCACAAGTCATATCGTGATGTCGTGTGATGCAACGCCACATGATGCCGTTGTAGCGCCCTCTTCTGGGTGGCGGACGAAACTGGGGAGCGTACGTGCGACCTCATCAGAAGAAAATGTACATGGCGCTCGGTTATACAGGGCACGTGAAGCCATGGCTCTTGTTCCCTGCTCTTTTGTAAAGTACATCTATGACTGAGAAGAAGAAGACGAGTTTTGCCTCGTAGTCGTGTAATAGGTAAATGCACGAAGGACTGTGCGAGGTTTTTCTCACCTTAAACCTTTCGTTATACCAGGTCTATTCATATTGATCCCCGGCTAACAACGCTTTCAATCGTTAGTTTTCGCATGTTAAATTTCTTCATTTTGTACCCAGCACTTTCTAGTAGTTAGTCAAGCCACTGAACCTTATTAATAAGTTTGAATTTGCTAGTTTTGTTTAATACAGCTTTTATGGGTGTGTTGTTGGGGAAATGCGCTTGGCTGACAAACTTGGCACAAGTGCGTGCTCTTCGTCGTTGTGCTACAGTAACATCGAAGTGATCAAAATAATCTTTACCTTCAAATATCAAGTTGAGATGTCAGCTTCACAATCTGGCAGAGTTGAGCGGTAATGATTGTCTGAAATTTGTCGCAGCTATTCACTAGAGAGCACGCGCTTTTAGTATGAGAAACTTTATTCTCCGGAAAACTATTTCCGAAGGTCCGCCGCATGTATAAAGTGTGGAGGTGGCCTCTTTTCCGCCAGTTTTCGGCAACTTCGGTTTCACTTGTACCGTTACATCAGACACGTGGGCACATACAGTGTCACTAGTCGCTTCTACGGCGGCGGCGTTACGCGCGCATGGGGGCGCACCATGCGCCGCTCGAAACTATCTTGCGACCGCACCTCATTTCAGTGGCGACGAGCTTTGAGTCCGAAAATGACAGAACCTTAGCTTCAAGCTCTCATGCGACGATGTAATGCGTCGTAATGAAACAAGGGCACCATATTGGTGGGTTTGTAGCGACGGAACAGAATTATTCGTCACTTGTGTAGTGAATAAGAAAGACGTTGATACCATCAGGTCAGCTATCATCAACACAAGAAAAAGGCACGAGATCGGCGATCAAGCACCGTCATCTGGGTCCGCCTGCGTTCCTTTAGAGCTACCACCCGCTTGCTCAGTCCTTCAATAAAAACCCCCTTTACACTTGTAACATCGACTCCATTACTTAACACGTGATTGTTATGAGATTGCAAATGCGTTTTTTAACCTTGTGTTGGAAATTTCCGCGCTCCATTATTCTAGCTATGTCGGATCGAGAATGGGAAAAAATTAATCTAAATAAATGTCTAGGTTGGCAGATGGTACGAAAGTGGAGCCATCTTGCGGCCACGTAGATGGTGTAGCTTTTGGTTTTAAGGAATCTATACGTGAGTACTCTTGCGTCATTTTTGTCTTATTCAGTGGTTTGAATTTAAACAGAAATGCGTATATTCGGACCGTATATACCGGCCAATTCTCGTCAGAAAGTGCTCGACAGAAGTAACAAGAACGTCGCACGTTTTTCTGCTGTTCGAACGCTGCAAGAGGCAGCTATATAGAAGCGTGTGGACAAATGTGCTTCGCTGGCACACTTGGTCCTTAGCTTCTTGTGGACGCGTTTCGACAAGATACCGACTTGTCACTTCCGTGGTTAAAACTCGCAGGAATATTTCGCGCATTCACCTTAGACGACTCGAAGGCATCTTCTTCTTCTTCTATGTCGATGTATTCGGTCATTCCGGCGACGCAGGCTGCGCCACGAGGCTTTCCTCCGAACCTGGCACACGGTGATAAGTCTACGATGCAGTTCGGTCTCGCGGTATTCATAAGCGCTGATTAGTTTTCATTCAAACGTCTATTCGTCTCTTTAGCGAGATAAAGTGTGGTCTGCAGCGAAGCTAGGGTTCCTGACGAGCTTTGCGGCCTCAGACGCGCACCTCACCGCCGTCTCGTCCGCCATTTTTCTTTTGAGGTTGCGCGCTCTCCGGTTTTGTTCGCCGCCAAATGGTGGGTGCTACAACGCCATCCTTCGTGACCTGGATAGCGGCTGGATAGTTTTTTGAAAAACTATTCAGCCACGTGAAGTATTTAGGCATACTCATTGATTGATATGTGGGGCTTAACGTCCCAAAACCACCATATGCTTTTGAGAGACGCCGTAGTGGAGGGCTCCGCAAATTTCGACCACCTGGGGTTTTTTAACGAGCACCCAAGTCTGAGCACACGGGCCTACAGCATTTTCGCCTCGATTGATAATGCAGCCGCCGAAGCTGGGATTTGCTCCCGCGACCTGCGGGTCAGCAGCCGAGTACCTTAGCCTCTAGACCACCGCGGCGGGGCCTTTGGAGTTCGTCCTAAAGGCATTTAAAACGAAGTGCACCATTTAATGGTAAGGCACAGCGCACGTCTTGTTTGCAAGAATTAAAAAATCTATATATCTAAAACATAAAAAAATTGTGATGAATTAGAAACACATTGTAGTGCCTGGTCAACAAGTTATAAAAATTAAAATAAAATCGGTTTTACACTGTACCCGACGCAAATGCCTTTTTTTTTGCAAATATATGCTAACTTCAAAAAAAAAAAAAACCACTTCACCACTTTCTTCAATGCACAGCCTAACTACAGCAAAGGATGCAGGATGTCGAACTGAATAAAAAAAAAGTCATTTACACGAACAGAAATAAGATAACTTGTGTTATTTTTACGGCGAAAAAACTTGAAAACATCATCGAATTTCTCATCAGAAAGTTAGAAAGCGGCCGTTGACAACAAGCCACTTGAGTGACTTTAACAGAAAACTACTAACATGTCGTTGCCTCAGGGCGCATGACTGATGATGCGAATCTTCCTGCGCATGTCAGGTCATGCTCGTGTGTGCCACGTTTTGAGTAAGCTAGGGTTATCGACAAAAGCCGAGATCAAACAGCTAGGAAACTTTATACCAGAGGCTTATTATATTATTATAAGTAATGGGTAGGCTTGTGTAAGTGACACATCTATTGTACTCGTATCAATCTGACTTGTACTTCTTGAATGAACTGCTCACGTGATGACATGTCTGTGGCTACTCTTTCACGCCACTGCGCATGTGTTGAAGCTTGCCTGTTTTTTCAGCCTGCACCGACAATAAACATTTGGTGGAGCCGGTATGTCTGTTTACTTCCATCTTTTTCATGTTCCTATATTGTGCCAGCTACGAAATCTTCGGTCAACCGCTGCAGTCTCTCGTGCAGTGTTGGGGCTAAGCCGAATAGACAAAATAAAAAGCGACATTGTGAGTGAAAGATACATGCCCCAAAGATGTCGGAGCAGGTGGCGGTCGTCTCATACAGTTATCTTGAGCAGAATGAGTGCGAAGCCCCGGATCGCATCGAAAGCAGTTGTTCTGGAAGAAAGGCATCCGAAGGGGCCTCGATGGAAGGGAACGAGATCACGACAAAAGAAACCCACTTCGTCCACTGGCTCGGCGCACCCTTTGGGCCGTTCGCGCATGCGCATCTGGCACCGTTGCCGCAGGCAGTCCTTCAGTGCCGTGTCTCGCTCCGAAGCTATTTTTTTTTTTTACCGTGTTTTCGGAAGGCAAGGCACGTTCTCAGCCCGAGGCCCTTCCATGCAACGCAAGTTGCTGACAGGGTCTGCGCTGCTCTGCCATCTGTGACGTCTCATTCGCAGTGGCGGGCTAGATAAGGCTAGTTGATTCGGTCGTCATTTATAAAGGCTACGCACAAAAACTTGCGAGTGTGTGCGTGTGTCTGTGTGAGTTCTTGAAAGACGTGGTGCAAGCTTAAAAACTCGTTCTTGGTTTCTAGGTTTACACCAAGCCTTTCAAGTAACGATGCACCAACTGGCCCAACACAGCGTATTGTTGTGTGTGTGTGCGCGTGTGTTTGTGTTTGTGTGTGTGTGTGGCCTGTAGCCATGAATTTTAAACTACCTTTCAAATAGACTCTAATGTTCGTGAAACATCACTTGCGGTTGCAGCACGGGCTGTCCGGTTTTTTAAACATTGCATATGTACTCTTATGGTATAGCCATTGCGTCGGGTGAACGTCAATTGTGGTTAAGTGCCATCCACTTAAGTTGAATTGTGTAGCAGTGCAGGGTTACCATGCTCGCGAGCACCTGCGCTTCGTATACCAGCTTAGTGCTTCTGGTGTCATTAATATGCATGTTTCGTTTGACATCGTTACGCAGTTGTAAACAACTGACTATAGTAAAGCCCATGCGGCTGTTTAACGTATGTCTGTGCGTGCATTTGTACATATATTTAGCGCCACCTCGTAACGTCTCACTCAATAAAAAAATGAGAAGGCGTTCACCTTCCCAACGCATGCTTCGAATAAAATTTGATTTCCTAGGTACGTGGGAACGGCCGCATTTTTTTTTCAGGGGTGGGTTGAAGCGGCACTTACTGGAGGCCTTGACTATTTGAGAAAAGAAACACGTATTTTCATTTTTTTCTGTCAAACACTCCCGTCAATGCTAAAGGAAGAAAGTCTGAAGCCCTTCGCTGACCAACACACACACACACACACACACACACACACACACACACACACACACACACACACACACACACACACACACACACACACACACACACACACACACACACACACGCACGCACGCGCACGCGCACGCACACGCACACACACACACAAAACGCGTGCGCGAGTGAAAGTACTTGTGCTTCGGATTTTCTATTTTCATCAATTATCATCTCGACCAGAAAAACTCATTTGAAGTTCACGTCCTTCCATGAAAAATTCAGGCGGTGGAGAGGGGGGCTTCGGGCATCCTCTCTGGCTACGGGCCTGGCGTGCGTTTGTGCGGAAGTGTGTGTGTGGGCAAACTCCTCCGGTCCGCTGCCGCGCTGACCACATTATCGACTCCTACATGCGTGGGCGAATGCCTGTGCATGTCATACCGTGCAAAGAAGCCTCCAGGTAACTTTCGACAGTGAATTAGCGCTGCCCCTCCGCTTAAGCGCTCATGCAAAGCTGAATGTCCATAAACGGTACTATAATTTCGTCTCTAGCCCACTCGTTTTGTTTTGTTATTTTGACCACCCTGTTCTTTTCCCTCAAGGCAGCGCGTATGATGCGCGTCTCGCTTTATTCCGCGTCGCCAGGCATTGACGTCACCGAGAAGCACTCGGCCACAACACATCCCTGTGGGAAGTTTCCTCTCTCAGAAGCGGGAGATCGTTAGCTTGCGTGTCTGTTGCGCTCGAATGGCGGCGGGCGTTGTTAGACTGTGAACGCAGACTTCACCGCTCTGGTGTGCTCGAATTGGCCTCTTAACATTCATCGAAAGATACAAAACAAAGGTATTCAAAACAATGCTGTGTTCAGTATTAGAAAAGAATGACTGCGTTGGTCGCTCTCAACTCGCCAAATGAACTGCTGCGTTCCGCTTAAGCCGCCAGAGGCTTCCCGGTGCACATGAAGGGCAAATGCTTTTCTCAAAAGGCTTTTTCGTATGAGTTACATGAGTACACTGCAGGTCCTGACTTCATGAAGGATTTGATATCGGTGTCGTCGCACACCGTACTTGAAGTCAAGTTTAAAGCAGCTTCGAACTAGGCGTGTCAAGCCTGAAGGAAGTGCGGAGCTGAGCAGCCTTCTTTGTTTCTCTTCATTTTGCTTTTTCTCTTCTCGTGTCTCTTTCTTCTCCTATTTACTTATTTCCTCTGTTTTGTCTTTAACGCGATTGATTAACGCGATAGCGTTAGAGAGCTGGTGTCGCAGAAAACCCGCAGCCGGCGTCGGCCCCGTCGGTTGTGAACGAAAAATCGTTTGTGCGCCTGTAACCCAAAAATCAAGTTACCGAGATAACCGTGGACGGCCGCTACTTGTCCGCGCGTGCGCGCGCGATCACACTAAATAAGCTGCGCGTTCGGAGAAAAAAAAGTGCTCAAGGTCACGAGGCGCGGTAGTGTCTTTGCCCTGCCACCCCTCCCTGCTTAGCTTTCAGCGCTTTCGTCGGGACGAGAGAAGAGATAATGCAAATGCAGCGTGCGACAAACCTTTGTAAGTACAGTCGCACTGGACGGATTCTTAAAAAATTTTGCGGCGTTGAATTCGTGAGTTAATAAGTTCTAACGCATTAATTCCATGGTTGCTTGAAAAAGTGTTTCAGGGTCCCTTTAACGCATTTTGTTCTACAGGTGTCACGATGAAAACGAGCCCATTCGGCGATAATAGCGCGTGCTGGTCCGATCTACTGTGTGCGTGTTTGTGTGCGTGCGTGCGTGCGTGTGTAACAAAATTTATTAATAAGTATGCACTTAGCGGTTGAAGGGTGCACTAGGAACCGGATTTCGCTATCTCGTTCAACTCTTGAAGAAAGGGTCCCGTAATTTTTTCTTCCTCTCACTTTGTCTAGTTATTTCTTGCTTTTTATTTTCTGCATATGCTGCACGTGAAGCATTACGCCAAGCCACAATGACAGCGTAAGACAGCTTGGCTCCCTAAGGTACTCCGAAAAAAAAAAAAAAACTCGCTTGTGGGTTGTTGCTATTTTGAACCGAACATTCCAATAACAAAACGAACTGTCATTTGACTAGTGAAGTACGTATTCGTGGTAAGTAATAATGTTATGCATAAGATTAGAAAGGCAAGGTAAGTAATAATCCATTATGTGTCCACATAAGATTACGTATATAACAACGATACAAAATTATTGGGTAATTACATTACTTTTGTGCGTCCTTTTGTGGTTGCTTAAATGCCATGTTTTCTGGCACAAAATTAATTCTCATCATAGCGGTACACTACGAAGCCGTGTTTAAGAGACGCCATGCTTATTGGTAGATCAGACCTGAGTTGGTCTTCAGGCGTTCATAACGTGCTTTAAATACCCTTACGCTCACACAAGGAAACACATCATCAACAATCACTAGTGGCTTTTTTTGAAGTGGTCCGGTTTTTCCTTGTTTTCAAGAATTATATATGATTATACCATATAGGGGCGCTCAATACGACTTACAGCGCGGGAGAGCGTTGCCTCACTAGTTCAAAGGCTGCGCATGGCTTCGACTTGTTTTTATTTCAACCAATTTTTTTTTTCTTATTTGGGATCATACCAAAGTAAGGGAAACGCGTTGTGTAATGGAAAAAGTTACACATCATCTGCCCCTAGGGGCAAATGTTCGTGGACGATTGTTACTAATCCGCTAAAAAGTCAGTATATTAGAACAAAAGTCATTCCGGACATAGCACAAACTGTAGATATATGAACGGTATGTGTTCCCAGATGCATTCCGAGTGAGAGGTACATGAGACACGACTGGGTGGTCTATAATACAAACATAGACCCACGCGAAGAGCTAGTGATAAACAGAGTACGTTGAAGTAGCCGGCTTTGTTTGGAAATCATTATCCTTATGAGCGTATTCCTTCCGTATGTATTACGGAACGGCACGATAGTCTCTTCCCCGAGTCATTTCGTTTCGTGTGCGTTGGTCGCATTATTACAATGACTGCCGCGGCACCGTACTGTGAAGGTGTTTTTTATGACTGACCTTGTATACGTTTCTAAGCGCTGCATCTATACTCCATTTCACCACTACCGTTTGAAGTGCGGTAGTGTATGCATGAGGCGTATGCGTGGGCGAAGCTCCGAGGGATCATTCGGTAAACTGTGAATCCCCCCCCCCCCCCCCCTGTACGCGAACATGCAAATGAGTGACGACACGTGTTTACAGTGGTCGTATATGGCGTTGAGGTGCGGACTTTGTTTTCTCTTCGTTACGACTGCATTATGTTCAGTGAAAAATGAAATCAGTGAAATGAAGAGTCAAAGAAGTTCGCAAATACGAGGTCTATACACGTCTTCCTGGTTGTTTCTGGTTGTTTATAGTCACATGAAATACATCTCAGAACATATAGCGATATCATGCCGCACAAGCCAGTCGTAGTTAATGATATTTACATGATGTCACCAGCCAGTATGAATGGGCCGTTCTTGTATTTTCTACCATCGATGTATGTTGCTAGGCTGGCTCTGGGGATATGCGGGGCCAGGTGCATTGACATTAGAACGGTTTCATTTCATAGTTTTATTGCAACAAGTTCGCTGCTGTGACTCTGACTGCTCATTGGTAGCTTAGATCTAGCGCGGTCTGTGGTAGTTTAACGTGAGTCCCAACAACGGTCACCGGACGCTCCGCTTATTCTGTGCAGATGACTGGAAGGAATTCATTGAACTTTTTTTCTCGCGTTCGACGACGTCTGCTTTCGTCAGTATGGAATCTCGCTCGATCTTGTCTGCGTGGGCACTGAGAGAGCGAGCGTTGAGCAAGACTGCAGGGTAAACTCTGTTGTGGGGTCGACATCTTCTTCAAATGCTCGGAGGTACCCCTACGTCAGTGTCGGCAATCTAGGATCTCGTCCATAATGCTCTTGTACACGCCTCTGTCTTTGTCAGCAGAGTGAGAATGAGTGAGTGAATGAGAGAGAGAGAGAGATGGTATGACGAAAGACGTCATCATTATGACGTACCTTGCATGTGTTGTGCCGTGATGGCAGAAAGAGATTGTGTGGTCTGAAATGCGCTTGTTCATCATCTTCACTAGTGTCATCGTCAACGAGGGATGACGGCGAATAAGGCTTGACTCTAAGGAGATTCACCCCTAATACCAGTCTTTATGACGCGCTTGTTGCTGTCATCTATGCACGGGTTTCAGGATACGCTGTGCCCAGGGGCATGTCAGAGGCTGAAGCTACGACAACGGTTAGATCATGATTATAGGCATTACTCGCTGCGACGTAAATGTGTCACTAGGTGTCAACCTGTGGGCAACCACGTCAAAAGGTGCTATAACTGCCAAACATTAATACACGTTCTACAAACTCCGACAATTCTTCAAAATGAGCATTACTTCTGTGAAGACTATTTTCATTTTTGTGCTCTACCGATTCGTCTACCTAGGACGAAGGGAAGAGCCACATTTTTTTGTTTTTGTTGTTATCACGGTTGATGCCGTGATGTGGCTTCGGGGTTGACGTCACTACAAGGATGGGAAACCCTGCCCGTGTGTACATTCGTGCGTCGTTGAACGATAGAGGTTGGTGGGCGTAACGTAACGTGCGTATACCACTTGCGAACATACCATATATAGTGCGGTAGAGCCTTGGCGGTACAATCAAAGTTCATACAAACGTAGTGGTGATATGAATTTTTCTGTAGTCCCGGCCAAGGCCCATTAGCTTGCAATGTAATGGAGTATACGGTTCTTGCCAACCGTTTTAAAGGTGGATCATTTCTTAGTAGCACGATGTCACGCTTCGGCGTCGGCGCCGTCCACACCGCTGCGTCTCGTGCCGGCCCAGGAAGACACCCGAAAAACTGTCGTTCCCCTCCCCCTCTTGCCTCGCAAGGCCGACGCAGGCAGCGTCTACTAGTAAAAAAGAAAAAAAATAAACGACTGGTTGCGCTGCACAACCATTTAATGGCCACCCCACATATGTAAACCCTTGATCGCGCGTTCGGAAGGACACGCTCACTGGATTCCGTACCGACCGGTTGTGCCCTCGTGATCTCCGACGTCAGCGCAGCTCTGACCTACTGGACTTGCCCTACGCCATCTCCTGACGCTGACAAGAGCTCTCGCAAGTGGTGCCCCGTTCTCGGACTCCTGTGACCGTGTTTCCATCTTTCCTATATCTCCTATCCCCTCGACATTTCCTCGCTCGCTCGCTTAGCGCATCTTTCTCTCTATATATAACTTTGATCTTATTCTTTTAATCCCTCCTCACCCTCATTCCTAGTGAGCTACTGTTGACGTGTCGCACCGTGATGCAGACAGTTACGGGGCTCACTTTTAGGGGCGAAGCTCCTTATGGCGTGGCTTGGGCGTCCCTCGTAGTACGTAACCACCAGTGGCACATACCCGAAATAGGTATAACATTTGACCTCCACGGTGGTGCCGGTTAGAGATTTCTTCTGTGCGTTGTTTAACAATAAAAAATAGTGCTCAATGTACATGCCAATGGCTGCTAATCGGGAATGAGAGACAGGAGCATTCGGCTTGTAGTCAACGCGCACGCTGCGATCCCCATTAGCAGCCATTGGCATGTACATTGAGCACTATCGGACAAGAAAGGGTTGCTACATTATACTCGCTGGGTGTAACCTCCTTGATTTTAGAAAGGTTTAGCGAGCGTTGAGCCGCAGGGCCATGAATACAATGAACTAGTATATACCACGAATGAATTCGAGGTGGTTAAAGGGGGGAAGCAGATACGAAGCGCAAGCCGTAAGAAATTAAAAGCCGAATCCTCCTGTCTCTCATTTCACATTAGCAGCCACTGGTATGTACATTGAGCGCTATCTGACAGGAAAAGGTTGCTACGTTATACTCGCTGGGCATAACCTCCTTGGTTTTAGAAAGGTTTAGCGAACATTGGGCCGCAGTGCCATGAATACAGTGAACTAGTTTATACAATGAACTCAAGGTGGTTGAAGGTGGGAGGTAGACCCGAAGCGCAAGCCGTAAGAAAGTGTGCGTGTGCCACCTCTCGTTTAGTCCTTGGAACGTCCACTGAATGGCGGTGCTTCTATATGGGGAATATATGATAAAAAGATGCGAGATGGTGGGACTTGGAGTGTTGAATAGATGGACGAATGGACACACAGACAGATGCATGGATGGACGCATGAACGGAGGCAGGGGCGGATGCATGAACGAACGCAGGGACGGGCGCACGAACAGACGCATGGACGGTCACACAGACGGACGCATGGACGGACGCATGCTTCGCCCCACTCTCCATCATCCACTCCGTGGATATGCTGCCATTTTTTCTCTTCCTTTCTTTCTTAGGATCACTTTGCGCGTTCGGAATTGAGTTAACTTGGCTTTCGCTCGGCGTTGCAGGCAACACATATCCTTCATTCAATAAATAAGAATATTAAAGACAAAATAACAATGAAGCATTTCCATACTATACCCAATTACGCAACGTTCACGTACCATGGTACCCCAGCCATTCTGCGACGCATTTACTCGAGTTTCCCCAGTTGGAAGATGTGAGCGGCAAGTTTTCGCCCCCCCCCCCCCCCCTCCCTTGACGTTTAATAAGAACGTACGCTAACATGCAGGTTCGAACAGGTACTGTCCAAGCTGCCGCAGAAGACAAGGCAAAATTGTGTGCGCGAATCTTGGAGGCCATAATGCTCCAACGCATGCCTTAGTGGTTATATTACAGATAAAGTTGGCATTGTCATCGTGTTTCCACCCGACGCATGCTGCTGTTTTCGAGACTGCGATGTTGTACTGTTATTACGTGCCTTTCGCGTCGATGCAAATCTTGTGCACCAAATAAGGCGCCCTATGAAAGGTAGATGGGGACCGAAAGAGGAACGTCTCGGCTTAAGAAGCTACGTCTCGCCACGTTAACATGCACGATTTTCGGGGACGCACACATTGGCCAACTATTCGATTTTCACGTGAGAGAAACGAGTGTTGAGCAAACCTCCCGAGTAAACCTCCGATTAGTGAAACTCACGCGATAAGAAAATAACAACAAAAGACAGTAGTTCTAAAATTTTCTGCCCTTCTTCCATCGTGTGCAAAGCACTTGATAGGTCACTTTTGCCGCAGTACCCCAATGTCTTGCAAAAAAGCGTATTGAGATTAGGGAGGGGCTACTAGCGATCAAGGGCGTTATCGGATGTAGTTCCGCGCACGCGCTGCATATTTACGACGGCAGGTATCACCGGTGAAATTTCGATAGTAATCATTTAGAGCTGCAATCATTCAGCATGATGTTGCTGAGGCAATGAGAACCAGTAGATTAAATCGTAAGCCAGCCCTCATTTGTCATATCGTGTTAGTTTTAAGGGCGTTAGTAGTGACGTCATCTCCTGGTGGTGGCGCGTGTCCCAGGAGATGATGCCACTACTAACCCCCTTAAAACTAACGTGCCAAGGATGACATGGCGCCTTTGAGAAAGATGGGTCCTCCTATCGAAACGTCGGCCAGCCTGTCTGAGGCACTTCCACAGTTCACCCTGATTATCCTACTACGTTATTTCCTGAACACATATTTGGGTTGCGTGAAAAAAAAAAAAAACGACAGGCCTGCGCGAAAGGTGCAGCATAGTTACAGCGAAAGCTAAAAAAGCGGCCTTTCAGAGCCTTAAAAGCACTCATTGGGTAATTACTGCAAGCACACTTGCTTGGTGCCCACTACGGCATTAATGATAAAACTTTTTGTGTAGTAGGCTTGCATTCGCTCTGCTATTTTTCGTCATTTTTCTGAGAAGCGTTGTATCCGCTAAACACGTGCAAGGAATTTTGTGTCAATTGTTCATGCAGTGGCTGACAATGAGGAATTATGGCTGCAGTGGGTATGCGCCACAGTTAACAGGGAAACAAGAACAAGCTTTTGTAATTGGACGGTCCACTCATTGGACGGCCCACTCGTTACGCTATTCGCATTGTGCGATGACTGGTTGTTCTTTCGCTGTTTTAAAACGCTCTATAAGTCGTACTAACGCGATTGCTTTCTCGACATCGAGCCTGCCTAAGGCAAGTTTGCCGACAAGTGCCAAGCACCGGCGTGGCTCAATGGTAAAATACTGGGCCAGCACCCAGCGGACCCGGTTTCGAGCCCCACTGTGTCTTTGGTGCTACGTTTGCCAACAAGTCACAGGCACCGGCGCAGCTCAGTGGTAAAATACTGGGTTGGCACTCAGCAGACCAGAGTTTCGAGCGCCGCTGTGTCTTTGTGTCTAGGTTCTTTTCTTATTTCGCGCGGTGTCGTTACGGAAACCAGCGGCGACGGCGGCAGACAACTGCGCGTGACCCGAGTTGGCATCTCATAACAGCTTTCGCTGTAAAAAACACTGACGATGAACAGTGAACAACACGGGCGCAACTGTTCTTCGACATTTTGTCACCGTCTTTCGTCCGTGTTTTTTTCGTGCAACCCAAATATGTGTTCAAGTATGCACCTACTTGTCCAAACTGAAGATTTACTGTTACGTTATTTCCATCTGTCAGCTCCCACCTTGATTTTGGATTTCTATTACAGGATTTGGGAATACAAGGCAATATATGAATGCTCGCCTTATGTGTGCTATACATGACCTGATATTCCATATTCGTGCTTTATATGTGAATATGTAAACACAATATATGAATGGGGCCCATATATATAATTTCAAGCCACATACGGCTACATATAGATACTTCCACGTATTGCCATGTATAGATCATTTCTATTGCAACGGGTTGTTGCAATAGAAATGAATTCAGTTTGTAGCAGCCATTGTAGCAGTATAGTTTATTGTGAAAATATTGCTGCCTGATATAATGATGTTTTTTAATAGTTTGCAGTCACCCTCGTGCTTTCAACTCGAAGTTGACTTCTGTGAGTGGAGGCGTTCAGCTCTCAGCGTATCTGCGCTACCGAATTCGCAGTGCCGTTGAACTGAAAGCAGCAGGTGACGGCCCTTGCGGATAAGCGCACTCGCGCTTTATAAGTATAGATTACTATAGGCGCCTGTGTCGGACGCGTGCTCTCATTGTATGCTGCTGTGGCTGGGCGTAACGCAGCCGGAACCACAATTGGCATAACCATTTATAGCATATTGACCACGCGTTCGCGGAAACAAGGCTTCTTTCTCTTGTTCTTCGACCGCCTTGATGACAAGTTTGGAGCATTTTAGGGAGCCGGGGATCTCATATGGTGTCGTCGTCCAGTGTATCGCAAGCGAAAACGACGTAAAAGTAAGAGGAAAGAAAGTGGAAAGAAGCGACAAACAAAGTGGGGAAAAGAAAAAAAAGACAAGATAAAAATAGAAACACCAAGAAAGAGAAAAAATGAATGAAGAGAGCAGAAGTAAACAAATGTAAAAAGAAAGCATTGAAAACAACGTAAAAAGGAGAAATCAAGAAAACGCCAGGCCTGCGCGGAAGGCGCAGCACACTCACAGCGAAAGCTAAAAGAGCGGTCTTTCGGAGTCTTTCTTTAAACACTCGTTGGGTAACTGCTGCAAGCAAACTTGCTTGATACCCACTATGGCATTAATAATAAAAATTTTAGGGTAGTAGGCCGAAATTCGCTTTACTATTTTTAGTCATTTTTCTGAGAAGCGTGGTCATTATTCGGACGATTATGGACATTATTCCAAGGAGTTTAGACAAAAGATACATATTGAGCTTTCCATGATCTTGGCCTTCTGCGTAATAAAATTTTTCTTCATTAAAATTCATTTTGCTGCGTACTGTTGCATATAATCACTTTGCCGAAAGTACGTCCACTTTACAAGAGTTGTTCGACGTGCCCCTTCGTGCGAGCCATGTGATAATTTTTTTTTCGCTCAAGATTCACATTACCAAAAGTGAATTTCCACTGCATTTGTACATTTAGATTTCATTTTATTTATGCACAGAATGTCAGAGATTTCAGGATGAATAGATACTTAATTGCAACCTAACTAAGATTTGTTTTTATAGCACGCATAATTAGCATATGTCATTATTTTTGTTACGATAGCCTGTTGAGTGCATTGAAATAATGTACTCATATGGCACATTTACAGACCAAGGTGGTGTTCGAAGGGGCTAAAGTGACTAAGCGTTTAATACTCTTTCCTTGTTCTCTTTTTCATTACAGGTGAGTGTCTTTCTGCTTCGTCAGGGCCGTCCACAGTGGATTTAATTACGTAAGTAGTTCGTTAAGTGACGCAACTTGGTGGTGGCAATGGCCGTAATGTCTTTGTAAACGTCACTGACTTAACTACCGTATCTCGGTCCGGCGTACTGGAGAGATTTTGAAAGCATTGCCGCTCGCTTCTCATGAATAATGATGAATAGTGCGAGGCCCGCCTGTTTCGCGCTTCAGCTGTGACCTTAAGCACAACGGTAAATACTTTGTGGTAACTGCTCGGCTCCTGACAATGCACGTTGTGGAGTTAGTGGTGCATTCTTTTTTTACTTTGAAAGAATTCAGCGCTAAAATTTAAACACCGGCACCCAGAAAGACGTGGTGGGACAGGTGCAGTGCTCCAAATGATTCATTGAAAGAGAAGTATGCTGCGCACGAAGTGAAAGATCCTGGGCGCATGCGCCTTCAAGGTAGAAGGTTTAAAAACCGCATTGCTTATAATTGCCTATCTAGTAATAATTTGTATTTGCTCGTGCGCAAGAAAACAGAGGAGACACGTATCACCCCTTTGTTTGATAGAAGCTTACTATATACCCTCACAAAACCATTCGCCCATGCTTGCTCCTGCAAGGTTAACGAGAGAATTTGCCACCCAAGACTTCAGAGGATAAATATTCTACCTAGAAGTAAGGACATACTAGATCGAGAGTTTTGGGAAACCTTTCTTTATCAACAATGTGACTGTAACATCGTGTGACAAATATAGCTATGACGCGATGTCATTATGACCCATACAACCACACAAATAAATGCGACCGCCGTCGATGGGTACCAAATCTGCAACCTCGAATTTCGTCGCTAAGCTATTATAGCGAATGACTCGGGGTCGCACGACACTGTGGTAATCGGAAGTGACGGCAGAGTTATTCGCCTTTCCAGCGTTTTGATGGTGGTGCTGTTTGAATTTATATGATTCTATATTTGAGACAAACCCGTAGCTGGTTAGGGCGGAGGGGGGTGCCCTAGCCGCACCTCTACTGGTATTCTAGCGGAGGGGGTGTTTTAACGACAATAAGTTTTGAAAATTGCTGTTTTCGTATAATAGTCAAGGTCTTCGAAAGGAGCCCGACAAAAAAAAAAAGTCACGGTTACGGGATAACGTGAGTGCCATTGAAGACGCGTAATTCTATTACTATCGCCATGCAACCACGTGCATAGCGTTTATGTGTGTCTGTAGGAGCTAAGGTGTATGACGCAGGTCCAATTCACGCTCACGGTGACAGAGTTTCAAAAGGTGCACCACCGTTGTGTATGTGTGTGTGCGTGTGCGTGCGTGCGTTGCGGAAGAGTAACTCGCTACTATGTACGCAGAGTTCTTCTAGGGAGGTGAAGGTTCGTCGCAGTGCTGCCCTCCCAATTATGTCAATCTATGAGGCTGACATTGTGCATCCCTTTTTGGTGACTATAGGCGGGGATTGTGCCCACGCCTATGAATAGTGTATAGGGCAATATTAATGAGGACTAACAGACAGTGATGCTGAGGAATGTATAGGGGATGTTATTAGAAGCAATTCTCATGCCAATGTGAAGACAGAAAAGTGGATGGAAAGATACTTTGCCGCCGGCAGGGACCCAAACTGCGTTTTTCTGAATAACGCATCCGATGCTTTTCCAACTACTCAGGCCGTCATACCTCCGCCCATTTTAGGGGGTATATATGAGTCTAAAGAAGAAAAACGAGCTCTTGAATTTCCACTTCTTTCCTCACTGGACAGAAATTGTATTTTCCTCTAGTGTGCCTTTAAAAGGAGTTGTAACCGCGTGGCTCTTCATTCCAATTTTTACAATTGGTGTCCAGCTTTACCCGAGGCACTCTACACTTCGATCTTTCTTTGCGTGTTCGCTTCTTACAAGCGTAGTCGATAAATCCTATTTTGAGCAACCACCCACTTTGCGCGCGCTATATCTGATCAGCTTTAGAAGCACCGAAACGTGCTGTTATTGTGTTTTTCTTTCACGTTCTTTCTCGGGGCAAGTGTATCGTTTCTGTAGGGTGTCGAAGGATTACGCCTTGTTTTCGGCAACAAGGAACAGCGGCATCTTACGAGTCGATAAGCTCATGACCCTTTCACGCCAAGTGTAGCTGTAGGTGTTCGCGCGGCTCTAAGTCGGCTCAGAAGAGTTGTTTGTCTTTGAGAAAGCCGCGGCCTGGGCCTCTCAATTTCGTGGCTAAAGCTTACAGCTTACGTCCACGATCGCGCGGAATGGTACAATGGTTATATATATATATATATATATACATATATATATATATATATATATATATATATATATATATATATATATATATATATATATATATATATATATATATATATATATATATATATATATATATATATATAAGTATGTTATGTTATGCCGGGGCCACCAAGACTTTGGTAGCGTACTTCTTCCGTCACAAAAATAAGTCGTAGAAATGCGTGCAATCCCAAGGCAGAATAAATTTTTGAAAGAAAAACAAGATTCTGTCAAGCGGAGTCCAGCTCACGACCTCTCGGTTCACAAGATGCTGGGCAGGCTATTAGAGGCCTCTGACCAGCCGAAAAACCCGTGCCCCTTTCATGCTATGCGTCGTTCTAAATGTTATCTATAGGAAGTTCCAAGTCATCTTGGAGGCTTTGTTTGTACTTGAGATTCGGTGCTTCTAACCATGGCTAGGGCATTCTAGTTGGCAGCCAGTTTACGTAGACGATTACACGAAACTGTGCCGTATTACCGCCGGAGTATATTTTAAAGCACAGCTCTGGGGTGCCCACTCTTGTGATGAGCGTTGCGTCGCCGTCGCCGTAGTTGTCGCCGTCAATGGCCTAACCGATATAAAGCAAGAATTAGCCCATCGGCATGAAAAATTAAATAAGAAACAAAAAATACCCAGGATTGAAAAGTATTTGAACCTGCAGGCCCCCTTCGTGACAGTCTTACTATAGAGCCAAGCTGATCCTTGAGATGGGATTGGAAAAATACCCTATACAGGCGTCATGTCAGGCAAGGAATCGCGCCAACCTACGTGATATACCGTGGCAAAAGAGGAAAACAACTACTCGTCTCACAATGATAGTTGCACAATGAGTGTATGGTTTAATGCGGCCCACCCCGTGCATTGTGCTCAGTCATAATTTTTCGTCGTTATCAGCCACAGGCAGCATCAACAAAGTGCACATAATTCGATACAGATGTGCGGCGGTTACCTCGCTTACCAGCAGATAGACGAGTAATGGTGCAGTGGGTGCTGTTTTCCTTAACAAAGATTGTTACTTACGACGTAGTAGACACCTCGCGGAAAGACAACACTTCAAACGCACTTGGCCTTGCTTCAGCACGAAGCTGCACTCAGAATTCGCATTAGGAGGTATCGTGATATTCATTGAATTTCTTGTTTTTTTATCCAGGCTCATTTTCGTTTTCTTTAATAGCCAACTATATAGAGTGGTCTCTGTGTAATTAATGCGATATTTTTTTTCGAGACTTGTAGGTTAAGGAAACGGACTTGTGCGGACGTCAAAGGACGTCCTGCGGCATTTTTTTTTAGCCTTAACGTTCCACCTAGAAAAGGTTCTTGAAAGAGTAATTTATTCTGAACTCTAAGGCTTAGGTAAACGAGAGGGAAGGCGTAGTGGTGATGATTCATTGAGAAGTAAAAAAAAAGACATGGTTGATGCCTGCGTCATAAGAATCGGTGAATGTGAAACTTATCCTTACAGATGTAATTGATAGTTTAGTTTACATTGATGTAAGAAAGCTTGTACAATGCTTGACAGCTAATGCGTCGTTTGATGCTTTGACGCTTGGTGATACATCTCCATTGCGAGGACTAACGTCCATGACCAGCGGACGTTAGCCTTGTGGTCAGAGGTGCTTGTGTAAGTAAGCCGTAGAGAGTGGAATGAGAGAAAGTTGTGTGATAGCCAGGAAACTCGGCACCGAAAGGACGCCATACTTTGGTATAAGGTCGGAAACTCAAGCCATGTTTAGGGTATCGAAGGCCACTGCTCTAGTTCACTATAGCCACTGCCTCACTATAGAGAAACGCAACGCGCGTCGTGTCTACACTGTTGGCCGGCAGTGATCTTTTGCGGCACACAACGGACGGGATCGCGGACAGATTAGTCACGGGGTATGTGACGTAATTTAGATTTCTCCGCAACCAGAATTCACACGATAGGAGAGACTTAACACTACAAGCAAATATTTCGGCGTTCCTCCCCCAAGGATCCCAACGGCGATTTCGGCTTTCGTCGTTTCACACATATATGTCCGCGCGGACCAAAAACGGGGACGCAGGAACGGCTGACGTATGGTGACCTAGTACGCGACCCGCAGGTTCTAATCGTGATTTCGTGCGTCGTGTGAATGCAGCGGAAGACGGAGTTACAGCCAGGCAATGCAGAGCTATTTTTTATAGATTCTATATATGAGCGAGGCTGACGCTATTACGACGCTTGGGGTATCGCCTCCTGGCGTTGCGGTAATGTATTGACATAGATGCACTTCTACCGAAAACGCGTCGAAGGCGATGGACACGCAGAAACGATGCGTTGAAGAAATCCCCGTGGATGTCGTGCACATCATGCATTAATTGGCCTTGCCAAGAGCGCTATCACAGGACAGGTTTTATACTATATAAAAGGCGCCTTTGAAAGCTACCATTACCGTAACGGAAACACATCACTGAAATCTTGGTGAACCGCAGCGTAAAACACTTTAATAATTAAAAATAACAGCTATTAAATTTTAACTTCTTCCTCGGATGGACGAGAAAAATTATTCTGGGAACGCGCGCGGTTGCCGACCTGGGCTCAGTTGTTACTCTCATTTTTCGTGGATGAAGCGTTTTGATATTTACTTCCATTTATTGAAATCGCGCTGGTGGCCGCTAGCTGAAGTTCACGGTGGTCATGCGCTTCATCATTTATTGCGGACAAGACCATACCTAATATGTGATGACGTTATATGGTGACGTCATCACGTGATGGCGATTTTCGGCATTTTCGGTCAAATTTTCCGTTTTGTGAAACATCTGAGGCTTTCCCCACAATAAATTTGTACCAGCTCGGTGAAATCAACGCGCGCCGGACGGGGGGGGGGGGGGGGGGGTCGGAAGACTATCGGCAGCGGCCTTCGTTCTGCAGGCAATATAAAACAGGCCGATGATCACTATCACAAACTACACCAAGTTGTCATTCTCACCAATGGATGCACGTAGCTGCTCCTGCCATGACGTGTCTTCTTTCTTCGCCTTGTTTGGGATGCGGGACCTAAGTTGAATCGAGCTCGTTCATATTTAGCTTTGTTCTGTGTCGTTCTGTTTCCATTGACATCCTCGCACGCTTCCGTCTCCTATGTGTATGAGGGCATACTTGCTACGCTAGAACGTCAACGTCATTTGGGCCGACTTCATATAGTAGCGGACTCTAATGGAGCCCACTTTCATGATGGCATATATATATATATATATATATATATATATATATATATATATATATATATATATATATATATATATATATATATATATATATATATATATATATATAGCTCTTCGCTGATGACCCAAGACCTATAGTGGGAGCACCTTCAGACCACCGCCAATTTTTCAATAAGTCATCTTTAGAGGGAAAAGAAAAAGAGTGCTGAACTTAAACATTGCATAGAGAAGGCACCGAAGGAACACTGATTTGCATATTTTTGTGATTAAAACTGGCTCTAAAACGATGTAAAATATTGTAGAGTACCAAGCGAAAAGAAAAAAGTAAGGTTTGTCGAGAGGCGCCCGCGAGGCACAAAAGCTTCCCGTCACCGCTAAATTACTCATGCGTGAATTATACGATCTTTTTTTTCTCATTTTAACCTAGAACATCTAACGTCTTGCTCGTGTAATAGACATTTTTTTCAGTGCCCTCGGACCAGTATATGGCAGCACTCCCTCTCTCTCTCTTGCTCTCTTTTACACGCTTTGCCTACACTGCATGGATTATTGCGGCTAAACATTTTTGCACGAAAAAAAATTTCTAAGACCGTGGCGGCACAAAATTCGTTTGCTTTTGCCAAAGTGTGCACAGTAGAATAATGTATATAAAGAAGAACGGCTATTTGAACTAGTTGGTTGAATTCCAAACGCGAAATTGCTGGAAGAATTTTGTGCTTCGGAAGAAAAGCTCTTCCAGTACTTTGGTGTTTGCACTGCAACCCCTATTAACATGTATATAAAAAATCAATATTTGCGAAACTTCAGAACAGCGCTTGAGCTTGTAAAGAAGTTTTGTTTAGTTGTGCTATACTGAACCGTTCCAATTTTTTTTCGGCTATCTAGCAGCTGGACCTTCTAAAAAACCACAAAAATCTTCAAAGTTCGCCATTTTTTTTTAATGCTAACTGGAACTTCCTTTAAGCAATCCTAATATTGTTGTGGTTCTTAGGAAACCTGGCTTTTCTACAAAAATATGCAGGAGCGAAATATAATTTACATCTTCCCGAAAATAATTTCGAAATTGGCAAAAATATGCCATTTGTTCCATATTTGACCGTATTTTTTTTACTGATGCGCTTTAAGAAAAGTTATCATGAACCGGCGTTTGATGGACCACTCCATGGTTAAGTAAGAAAGAAGGTCTAACCAAATCATTTTTTTTTTGTTTTAGGAAAGAAAATAAGTTTTGAAGTTGGCCCTCAGAACCCACCCTACATTTTTTTTTGTTTCAACTTCATCGCAAAGCACGTGGTTGCCCTTTCGGTTGGCACTCATGGCAGGAAGCGGCAAGGT
Source organism: Rhipicephalus microplus (assembly GCF_043290135.1). Taxonomy (NCBI): domain Eukaryota; kingdom Metazoa; phylum Arthropoda; class Arachnida; order Ixodida; family Ixodidae; genus Rhipicephalus; species Rhipicephalus microplus. The sequence goes on from NW_027464868.1 coordinate 34,269, forward strand.
GCGAGGGGTAAGCGCCTTGAGAGTGGTCGAAAGTCTTGTTGCTTGGATGTCAAGGCCACGACTATTGAGTTCGCTTTACAACGTGAGCTTGCGTGGCGTGCCCATTGGGAAGTATGGAAGCAGTACAGAAGCTTGCAGCATTGTTGGCACATTGTGCTACAGGGCTGTCGTCACTAGTAGTACACAGAGACCGATACAAACACAGCACATTGTGTACACTTTCTCTTACGTACAGTACAGTTGTGAGGCTACAGTGTAAGCTCTTGCTTTCCACGCAAAAGGGCTGGATCTGAACCTCACTCACACCCGGGAATATTTATTATTGATTCCATTTGCACATTTCTAGATTTTTCTGTCACGCGAAAGATGATGATCTTTCGCTCCTGAGCAACGATGCCGACACCTACGCCATAATTCCTGTGAAACGACCTCTTTAACGCTGTCGTGTGAAAAGATACAAATAGAAAGTATGGTTCCAGTGAATAGTCAGGGAAACTTCGCACCGCCGTGCACAGCGGCGTCGTGAAAAAAAAAAAAAGATCCAGGATGCCTGAAAGCCGCATCCTCGCGTAGCCCTGTCTCTCCGATACGCGGCTTTGACGTCAGCGTCGAAAAGACAACGGTGGCCGTATAACTTGCGTTGCGGGTGGCGTGTTTTGTTTCGCCCCGACGACCTGGCGACGTCGGAATTCCTCGACTCTTTTTTTTTTCTCGTTTGTTTTCCTCGACGAAGACTGATGAGCCCCGAGAAAAAGAAAACACGCCATTCCAAGAGGGTTTCCGTTCTCCGCGCCATATGACTCGCTTCTTACGTTTTCTCGCCGTTCGCTTTGTGTCGCATTGTTCTTAAAGATCGGAGTTTCTTCGTGGCTCTCCACAGTCGTAGATACCTATTTGGTCTTCATTTTAACGCGATAGCGTCAAAAAGCTCGTTTAGCAGAAATTCCGGCGTTGGTGTCGGTGTGGGTGTCGGTGTCGTTAGTTGTGAGCGAAAAATCATCATCGTTGTGTGACCGAAAAATGGATGAAAATGCAAACAAAATAAATAAAAAAACTTGGTAAGAGTGGGGATCGAACTCGGATTGTTAGCATGGCAAGCGGGCGTTCTCACAGACATCCACGCCGCTGTTTGCGAATAGAGGAAAAGTAACGCCCTCTGCTTGAAAATGCAGTGAAGGTAACTTTCATGCTCTAAACACACGTCTATATACATTCTTCGCAATACAACATCACATATTTGCGTAATAATGCGTGCTACAAGTTTACCTTGCCATCTGGCGTCAGAGCGTGGTATTATCGAGGACAACGCAGTGATCAATGGAAAGGAAAATGGTAGATGTAAAATTAGGAGACTGGAAGAGGGCGCAGTGGGTCAGGGAACAAACGGGTGTTAAGGATATCGCAGTTGAAACCAAGAAGAAATATACTTGCACGGGTCACATAGGGCGTAGACAGGATAACCGCTGGTCATTAAGTATAACTGACTGGATTCCCAATGAAGGCAAACGCACGAAGGAGACACAAAGTTAGATGGGCTGTTGAGATCAAAAAGTTCGCATGTATAACGTGGCAGCAGCAAGTGCAGCACTGGGCTGATTGGAGGTACTTAGGAGAGGCCTATGTGTCCTTCAGTAAATTTATAATTAGCCTGATGATAATGATAACAATGACAATATAGAGTATACTGCGTTACCTTGTCACGTCGTGTGGCACATGTCCCTGTCAGGCTGAAATTATGACAGATTGTTGACGAATGCGCCGTAAATGCAATATTTTAATATGAGCTGGGCACTTTGAGGCAGGAAAGCTTCGGTGACTATGATGTCACCCCATAAACATGTCTTGATGAAGCACGGTAATTTTATGTAACTAAATAATTGTTGACGGCGCAGTTTATTGTGCTGCGCCGATGCGTAAAAAATAGGTCAAGCAGTCGAAATACATGAGAGTTATTTATTGGTTGAAACCATTGCAAGAGAAAACCATTTTTTTCTTGAATTCCTGTCGTTAGTGAAGTCTGCAACATACCGTAAAACACGAAGTGGCCCAACCATAGAGGTCATCACTGATAATACGCTCTACATTACGAATGAATGCCAAATAAGCATTCTGAAGATCAAATTTCGTTAGGTATTATTCCGCGCATTTCTTTTTCTTTGCCAGCTGTACCCCAACTGGCGAAAAGGAGGTGCGCTCCCAACTGTGTATCCTCTGCATGCCAAAACTTAAAAGGCCCATCATCGTCTTTGGATTACAAGTATTTACTGCACTGTTCATTGACAGTCACCAAACTTGGTAGGTGAGCTTCTGTAGGTTGTGCTCGGGTGATTAGTAAACTTTTGATATTCCCAGTATGCCATAATTTGTACTAGTCGTGAAGCTACAGAATAATAGCCGAAGAATTGGCGGATTGGCTCTCTGAATGTTTTTTTTTAAAACTCTGTATGCTGCTTCTGCGACCGTATGGTTAACGCTCATGATTAGCACGAACAACGTCCAATAATGGTCAGTGCCTGCTTCGTATAGGGCATGTGTTTGCTGCCTTTCGGGTGATATTATTGTCCGGTCTTTTCTTTGTTAGGAAGTTTTGTTTCTCCATTTTTTTTTTGTTCAGAACTGGTTGGACTATATAGAATGGGGCTGTAGAGGTTGGCGTCGAAAAGAAGTGAATACTTACAAGGAGAGGCTGGACTGTATGGCTGTAGAGGTAGGTGTCGGAAGGAAGTGAATACTTACATGTCGGCAAACGCTCGCACTTGAGCTCCTTTCAGACAAGCACAATGGCCCTCTGGGACATCGAGGAGAATTTCCTGTGAGTTTTCCTAACTACGAACGACTTGGAACATCCGAAAGCAGTAAAAAAGAAAAGCGTGTGTACGGCTATATATGAACCTGCAAACAGTCACTAGAAAAAAAAAAACAGAAAGAAATCACTCACACTGTGGGGCGACGTTGTTTGGCGCCGTTCTCTTCGTTCGTTGCTGTTGTTACACATTCTCTCCTCTCGGCTATGTGCTCTTGTCACGCGCAGTCTGCTTTCCGGGCGAAAATACGATGGCCTTTTTTCCGGTGAGGAGGTGAAATACCTCTATCTTCCGTAGAAATTGTTGGGCCAGTTGGTGTATGTCATAAGACAAAAAAAAAAAAAATCTGACGCAAACCGGAAAAAAAAGGTAGGTGAACAGAAAAAACATCACTCGCAACTAACTTTATTCTGGTTAGGACCGTCTAAATATACCGCGCCACATATGCTCAACAACTGACTACCCGTCACAGCGCAACAAATGGTGACTCTCAAAGTCTCAATGCAGGTGCAAATCTTAAAAAGAAACTTTTTTTTTAATTTCAAACCCGGCTAATCGCGGCGCAACACTTATCACTAGTACCGATAATCTCCATACTACATACGAAGAACAAAATAAGAAAAAGATATTCGTATTACCCACGCGTCGTTGTGCCGAATTATAATGTTCAGAAAAGGTTTTCTTGACTTGCACTTGCATATAGAGTGCCCGATTAATGCGATGTGATGCGTAGTGTGGTGTTGTGTACACACCGTCCTCATGTGTGCACCGTGCAATATTGCGACGGCCTTTCAAAATCAATTACGAGTGACGCTATTTCCTTTCGCATTACGCACCCTTCTTGCAGCCAGGTGTGGACTCAAAATTTCTTACACTTTCCTTGCTCGACCGGACCTCAGCTGAGTAACTTCCGGAAATGTTGAATTGCCAGGGACTTGCTTTAGCCGCTGAATGTGGTTGTGCAGTGGAAAACTAGCTTGACTTGTGTGCTAATAAAATACATTGTCGGATTCGTTGGTTCATTCTGGAGATATGAGCGCGAAAGGAGGAGCCACAAAGAGGAGATGAATATATAAGTGTTCAGTACAAAGAGGTTTATCAAAAATAACAATAATATAAAGTTGGGTACACTACAGGCGCGCTTAGCACGCACAAAGTGAGACAGATAACAGATGCTTATCATAAACTGCACTTAACTCCAACTCACGAACGCGCGAACATACCGATGTTTGGCAAACGCAGTCTGTGCTTTTCTTCTTTTTATGTAAGAAGCATCCAAAAGGTCGTGTGCTACGGTGTCCGTTCTGCGGCCCAGGGCCTTCAGTTCTGAGAAGAGTGGCACACAGTCGCACTCCACACCTGTGGCGTGTTCTGAGGTTTAAAGTGTGATGTTTTTTATTGCGATAGCAATTATATGGGCAGTATAGACGGGCTTTCGCCGTCGCCGTCATGCCATGTATATTGTTGTAGTTAATTAGATACGGCAGTGCATGGTCCGTTCTATTTGCGGGTAATAGCTTCCAAGTGGGGGTGACGGATTTGGCAGAAGCAGATGTCAAATAAACCTGCCCACCTCCGTCGCAGTGCATGCGATAAAATCCCGCTGCCTGTTAGATCATTCGTGGAGTGTTCAAGCACAGAGTGATACCAACATGCATGAAAAAATGCGAGGAGAAGGGGGTTCTCGAATAGAAGAGTGTGAACCTTGATTTTACGGGTGCGGTTGCCATGCCTCGCACGCGCGCTTTCTCGCTATCTCAGCAGCCACAAGTGGGTGGCCTTTATAGTCATCCACGGGCTGTGCTCTTAAAGCGAGAAACTGTCCGAATAGTTTCTCTGGAACGGCCGTATTCTCTTAGAGCAGCGTTTGCAGAGTTGCGTGAGATCGGATCCAGAAAAAGCCAGCTGCCAGCATCACTTCGTATAACATTCGAATTTGTTGATATCGCATTTGTTGTTTCACCCTTGTTGTGAAACTGTGACCCCCCGCCCCCTTTTTTTTCGAATAAAGCCAGTTGATAGTGAGTTATGTTGTCATAGTCTTCTCGTCTTGTGTCTCGCCCGTTTCCCTTCAAATCTATACCAGTCATTATTTATTCTGCTCACTACTGAATAAACTTTCCATTGTTGCGCGCCCTGTGCACGTGTGGTTCCTCATCGTGTTGTTACTTGTCTTGCCCGGAGATGTTTTGTTGAACGAAGACGCATATTTCTCGGGCATGCTGTCACTCAGGGGTACTGCACTTAGGCAGCGTGGGAAAGAGTGAAGGAATTGGCTTCATGCTTCAAGGAAACAGCGAGAAAGAACAAAGAGTGCCGATTTACTACCCGAGCTTGGTTCCATAGGAAAGTAGTGCATACACGGATTGCGAACGGATGTGAGGGAGAACACTGACATATCACACTAGCACACTAACATATCACACTAGCATTGGCTGCTTATCACACCGTCATATGTCACTGCTTATCATATGCCAGTGTGGCATATCACTCTGACATATCACACTGGCCTTGGCTGCTTGCTGAGGCTAGATTCGTGACGTTATAATTTCTCCCAGTTTATTTCCTTCACCCACGTGCTGCTTCGACACGGCCTTGAATCGTGATGACGATTGTGCCTGCAGGTAGATGTGCTCACGTGGAAGGCTTGCTGACATTTACGTTCGCGAAAAGCGTCAAGTATAGTCTCGCGGTGGCATGAGCCTGATTTGTGGACTCCCAAACGAGAATAGCTTCTCCGTGACGCGAGACTCGACTCGACTTGCCGTGTGTGTAGCAGCCAACTTTCTAACTCCCCCCCGGCTTGCTCCCTTTTGGAACTACCCTTCTCCTTCCAGTCAACAAGAGCACGCTTCCGCGGCGGACTTCCGAAGGATATATATTTTGAGGGCTCCCAGAGAGATGAGTGGGAGTTCAACACGACAGCAGATGATATATACCTTGGCCCCAGGGTATGAGGCCAACGGAGTTTTGTTTACCAGTTCTGCGAGCACCCGCGCATTACCTCCGCACCAGAGTTGCCCGTCCCTTTGGTTGATATGAGTCGCACTTTCGATGGATGTGAAAAGGCTCTTAAGTCGTGCATTTAGACTTAGCTGCACGTTAAAGGGGCCCTAAAACACTTTTTTCAAATAACCATAGAATGAATTCACCTAACGAATTCAACGCCGCAAAAATTTTAAGAATCCGTCCAGTGTGAGTGGAGTTACAAAGTTTTGTCGCATGCTGCAATTGCATTCTCTCTTCTCTCGTTCCGACGAAAGCGCTGGACGCTAAACAGAGAGGGACGGCAGGGCTACGGAAAAACGTCACGCGTGCCTCATGACCTTGAGCACTTTTTTTTTAAATTTTTCTTCGAATGCGCGGCTTTTTTAGTGTGATCGCCCGCGCACGCGTGGACAAGTAGCGGGCTCCCGCGGCGATCTCTTTAATGAGCGAGCGCGCCAAGTTCAAATCAGCCAATGGCTGATAGATGGGCTTGCTACGTGTGATTTTTTGGTATATTCCGTGATTTATCGAAAGAAGAGAACGCGATTTTTAGCGGACTTCGATAATTTCTTGTGAACTCCAGGCCGCGTGCTGCGTTATAATATTTGGCTCACGTGTTGTCGGGAGCTTCTACTATTGATCGGCAGCGTTTTCTGACCATGGTCGAAAAGTGTGGCAGGGCCTTTTTAAAGAAAGCCCGGTGGTCGAAATTGCCGGACCCTCCACTACGGCGTTTCTCATCATGATACGCTGGTTTCAGAATGCTCAACCCCAACAATTAATATTATTTAAAAAGTCGGCAGATCCCACGCACCATAGGAATCGATGTCGTGCGAAGCATGCGGAAAGAACGTGACTTTGGTATAATCTTTTTTTTGAGCGAAATGTTACGAAGTGACGCTGAGAATATGTTCAGATGTTATACGCACTCACATGTATGTTAAACAGTCGCATATGTTTGATATAAGCAGTTCTTTACGTTGCGTAATGATGCCAAGAGCAACATATATTACTAACACCACCAGTGGTAAACTTGGTGTTGCAGATTGGTAGCCCTGAATAGTGCTACGTAGACAAACCGCAGCAAAGTGTGCCTAAATACGATTGACGCTAACCTGACTTGACGCCTGTATCATAGCAGTACATATGCAAAAGTATTGACACTGTATAGTAGTGTAAGTAAACTGTGTGCTATTATGTGTATGTGTGTTTTACTGATTGTTCATGCATTTAGGGTACCCTTCATTGCTTCATTTTTGGCTGCAGAACTTATAGATGTGGAGTACCCGACGTAATACGGACGGCAACCCCTCCGCAGTAAAACAGTTATAACAGAACCGAACGGTATTGATACATATCTAAGGTTTATAAGTTTAGATGGGCAGCACTGCAACCACCATTGACGTTTCACCAACATTACGCCTCTGTAAAGTGTTTTTCTGTGTTTTTTAAAGGAGTTGTGAGGCTTGGCGTGGCTCTGTGCTTGATACTCGATTGCCACGCAGAATTTTTGTGTTAGACTCCAGCTGGGGGAGCGACATTTATTTTTTGCATTTGTCAGGTGAACACTGCCGTTGCCGGTTTTCCTAACGCTCTTCCGTTAAAATTACCAGTGTTAGTTCTCGCCGTTCCTGGGTATATATAAACTGTCTAACACTTGTGGCACATACTCGCCTGAGGTATACGAGTATGTGTCACACAGGTAGATTAGATTTCCTGCAGTACGCGAAGAAATGCTTCGCATTTAAAATGAACGCCACGGAAGCTATTCGAACTTATGGTATTTTAAAACAATTGCATGCAATTGAAAGCGCACCAGTAATAAAGCGAACAATTGAATAAGATAACTATAATATCATACCACATACATATTAGTAACCAAGGCACTTCCCCTTATAATAAGCGGATATAGTTTTTTTTTTCGTCGTCGAGTCACTTCTAGAAGTCGCTTGCACCCTTTTTGTTTTTTAGGAGGGGGGGGGGGGGTGCTTGTTTGCATTTTCGATTTCGAGAAAGTATAATTGTTCCAGTGATCATCACGTTTTCCAACAGCGCGTTTTTCGATGACTTTGAGCAGTTTAGTGTTGAAGTCTAGGATTCATTTACGGAATGATGAAGTAACGTCAGTCATGCACCGGCGAATGTGCATTAGACGAATGGCGACTACTCTAATGACAATATTAAAATAATACAATCTTTCTTTCGTAGTCCAGAGGGCCCGCGATGTGGCGGTCAGGCTTGTCTAACTGTGCCAACGTGGGAGCGACGTTGAGTCGTGTTGAGTCGTGTGCCTCAAGACTCACAGTAATGTTTCGCATCCAATCGATTATTCCTTCCATTCCCCTTCGTACTTCAGTGTTATTTTTTCAATTGTAACTAAAATATTTTCGAAAATTGAAAAATTTATGGCATTTCTGCTTTTTTTACTTCTTCGGGGAAGTTGAGGCGCTCTTTGGGGCTTTTTTTGTGGTGATTCTTTTCTTGTTAGCCTTGTAGCATCTGACAACACTCCATCACAGTCGGCCATAGCGTTCGGGGATAGCTCCATGTTTTGCTTAATTATTTGCACGTGTTCTGGGTAGTCTAGTTGTGGATAGTAATGAATCGGGTAATGGGCCGTAGTTGGTAAGAGCCCGTGGTTGTTCACACCAATAAAAATTCCTGTTGGGCGAGTTGGTGGTGCATACAAGGGACAAGTTTTCAGCGCAATAGAAAAGGAAGGAACTCGGATGAGAGCAGGAACACACAAGAAGAAACGACCATATCGTTTAAAACCGTTTCTTGGCAATGTGACGCATATCTCAGCTGTAACCTATTCTTATAAGAAAAAGAGAGCAATTTATTTTTTTTAAGTTTTTGACAGGTCTTGGCGACCTTGTAGGTGCTTTCTATTTAAAGCTTTCTCGCCGGGTGAGGCGGGGACGTTCAACCAACCTCGAGGGGCCGTGACTGCGGGACCGTCTCCCCGTTTGGAGCGGCGTACAGTAACGAACACCAGTGCATGGGGTTGCAAAACGTGGGCACAACTGTAACTAGAGGACGCGTACGAGAGGCATGCAGTGCCAAGATGGCGCAAGAGCGAATGACAGCCGGGCTGAGCTGTCGAATGGCTCTCCGCCGGCCTCGTGATTTTACGTTTTTCACGCATGCATAAGTGCAGACAGACAGACAGACAGACAGACAGACAGACAGACAGACAGACAGACAGACAGACAGACAGACAGACAGACAGACAGACAGACAGACAGACAGACAGACAGACAGACAGACAGACAGACAGACAGACAGACAGACAGACAGACAGACAGACAGACAGACAGACAGACAGACAGACAGACAGACAGACAGACAGACAGACAGATAGACAGATAGATAGATAGATAGATAGATAGATAGATAGATAGATAGATAGATAGATAGATAGATAGATAGATAGATAGATAGATAGATGGACGGACGGACGGAGAGACAGACAGATAGATAGATAGATAGATAGATAGATAGATAGATAGATTTTGCGTACTGCAAGCCAAAAGCTTTCGTGATTCCATGAACAGCAGGAGTCTTTATTGTTCTTTTTCTTTCCTCTGAGCAAGAATTTGGCGGCTTCGCTTTCGTCGCCACTGGTGCGTGACGAAGGACTGGGTCCGAAAATAAAAACTCTCCTCGGTGCCGAAATGAAGAGCGTCCAGTGTGCTCGCTCCATCTTACGCTTTTTACTTGCCCTTTGAGCCACAGAGCAGGGCGTTATATATATATATATATATATATATATATATATATATATATATATATATATATATATATATATATATATATATATATATATATATATATATATATATATATATATATATATATATATATATATATATATATATATATATTGCATCCCTTCATAGTGCTGCGCTTAAGGATAGCTGTTGGTAGGTGAAGACTCAGTGCCTGTTGACAAATAAGCAAAGACGCGAACACAGTGCATAGCCCGACAGACATGCTATATCCCAGTGAAGCGCTTTGTTTAGATAGACATATATTTTATTTGGGCGTAGCACATAACAGGATTTTCGCGCCAGACGACGACGACGACAACAACAACAACAACAACAACAACAACAACAACAACAACAACAACAACAACAACAACAACAACAACAACAACAACAACAACAACAACAACAACAACAACAACCGTGGTGCCCGCATTTACGTTGGAGTCGAGAATGCTTGAGGCGCGTGTACCTAGACTTAGGTGCACGTTAAAGAAGCCCAAGTGGTCGAAATTTCTCAGAGCCCCTCATTACGTCGTCTCTCATTATTATATACTGGTCTTGAGATAATAAACCTCATCAGTCAATATTACAGGCAAAAGGAGGACCTAAGCATCCTGACTATGGGCGTACCTCTCTGTTGTGGCAGCAGAAGTGATGAATTTGAAAGTTTAGAGTCAACTTTGAACGTAATCAATAACGCAGAAGATTGTTGCTGTTTACAGTAATAATACAGCACTGAACATAATCAGAGTGATGACGTAATCGCAGTAGGAACATTATCACAAGTGTAGCAGGAACACGAAAACATAGTAACTGATGTAGTAACTACTGATACTTAGTAACAGTAGCACTTTATAATATTTTATAATGGTCACTTATATCCTTACAGTTATTGAAGTCACACTCAGATCAATATTTTACAACACATTTGAATCTGAAGCGGTAAACATGTGAGAATAAACAATTGGGAGTCTCGGTATTGTGAAGAGACCGACGCAAGACAAAAAAGGCACCCTGCGTAGTTGAGCGTGTTCATTTTCGTCCATCGTCTCTTTTGCGGCGTCTATTTAGAATCAAGCACCGTTTCCATTAGTACTTCTTTTCTTTTTTCAATTCTTGAGCTGCTTTACAAATTCTGGCTGCCTGAACAATGGTAGGATGCTTATTGCATAAACACGTAGTTTTATACTTCGTAGTTTTATACTTAGCTTTATACTTACTTTCCTTTAAGAATCACTTCTGAAAAAAAAAAAAGAAATATTTCGTATTGAATACATCCATGACCGCCTACAGTAGAGGACCTTAACTCTTTCAGATGCAACCTATTGGCAACTTTCTCTAAACTTTTTAAACCGATAGAACGTTACGTAAACTCATTCGGCAGTCTATTGCAACAACAATAATCAAAAGTGTCAATACAGGCCTGTTGTAACTAACCCCAGTTGGGCTATATAAATAGTAATTTATTCTGATGTGTATGATGCAGTGTTTTCGCAATAATAGGATAAAATCTCGTGCTATAAAATTGTAGCGCTAGTTCATTTCTATTCGTGTTCATCTTGAACATCGAAAAATTGCTTTCCACATGGCTCGCAGCAAGCGGCACTTCAAACGATTCATCGTGAACGTTAAAGTTTCTTCATCAGTGTGATGTTATGTAACAACGCACTACAAGATGAAGTTCACTGTAATGAAATTTATTGCGAAGGAGGTTCAGTTTATCCAAACTTCGAAATGTCTGGCTTTTCCTTAGCCTCTCGTTGAAACAAATAGAAACAGCAAGTGGCATACACAATTGTGTGCATATTGTGTCAGTGGTTTATATTGGGCTGGTTGCTGCTTTTGTTTATTAGTTCTTCAATTAGGTGCATAACGGGGTTTTTGATTGTGTTGAAGTACTGCGTTGGCGGGAATACTTTTCTAGTCCTTTGATACATGGACAAATATTGAGGAAGCACTGAGCATCCTAAAAACAGCGCGAATAGCGCCATGCACTCTCACATAATGCAACATGTCACTGATGCAACACCAACATAGAAGGCAAACATTTTATTTATTTAGACAGATTTATCAGTGCAATAAGACGAAACTCTTAGAGATAAAACACACACGCAGTGCTGTGCGTGTGTTTTTTTTGAAACGTTCTGTATGTTTGCGCTGATAAATCTGTCTAAATAATCATGAAACAACTCGCCCATGCAGCAGTTTTAGCAAACATTTTAATCCTTAAGGTTAACGCTGACAACTAGCATAAAAATAATTTTTAGGATTCACAATGGTTGTCTTCTGACTTGGCAGGGAGGCTTGGCCAAGTTGGTTCATGCTGTGTCCCATCAGAATTTTGCACTATTTCTTTTCCCCCTTGTCTTCCGACGCCGTGTGCGAAGCGGTGCGCTCACCACATTCAGTTTCAGCTCTACAATGCACCGCGTTCTTGTAACGACATTTTTTGCCATTCCACAGCCTCCCATACTGGTTCTGAGTGCCTGGGTTCACCCTGCACAAAAAGCCAGTGTTAAGATGAGCCTACTTAGTGGAGTCATACTGAGCGATACTTTAACTTTTGTACGGTGTGATCATTCGAGTGGGTCTAACCTTTACGCTGTTACGAGTACAGTTTACCATTGGCATGTGTTTAATCTGTGCCACCTCTCAGGAACACTGAGCGCCTGACGTAGAAAAACCGATTTAGAAAAAAAAAAAAAGGCTGATGTAAGAAAGAGTGCTTCAGCTCCACCAACGTGAAACCTGGACAGGGGTGAAGCATGTGGTGTGTGCTGGTGTTTTTTACAGCAATATCTTTGTTCTATATTTCTTTACTCGCCGCCGGTCCATTAACGCACCTTCACATCTGATGTGTTTCAAGAAGTGAAGTTTCAAATAGATGACTCTACGTGGAGATGCACGTTTGTGTGTCTGGTTTTAGGTAAGAAACTTGAGCGCCCTGGTTAATTTCCTTGGGTATTCTAACACCGCTGCTAAGCCAAACATTTTTTTAGGTGGTAACGATGAACCTTTAACACGTGATATTTGTAGTACGGACCGGTGGCGCGCAATAAGATGTATTCAATGTCTGTGGCGCATACCCACTTATTATCAACCGTGGTGACGACAAGAAATGATGGCAGGCTGAGAGCCCTTTGCCCATACGGACGGACGGATGGACAGACAATGAACATTAATAAGGTTCCGAGGGGCGACTAGCCCCCCCCCCCTCCTCCTCCTTGTGGGGAAAAGCCGCCGCGTGCAGCTCCTATGTCAAAACGGGCAGACACCGCCCGAAAAAAAAGAAGTGCTCCTTGGTAATATTCATGAGATGAAAATAAGATTTCCTTTTCCTCCCACTGTCAGGCGCACGCTTTCTCAATACACGCGTAGTGGTTGCCGAATTGTTTTCCTCTTTTTCTTTATTCCACAGATCTGAAATTCCTCACCGCATTAGACAGTGGTAAGGCTCCTCGAGCATTGCGAAAACCCATTTCGCCGAGCAACGGCACCTGCTCGTCTTTTTCGGTTTCTTTTCTTCCCAGCGCCCAATGAACGGTCGGGTTTTGCTTCCAGTCATCCCTTTAAGGGTGCGCCGATGCCGGCGTAAATGGCAGCGATTTGTTCAAACTGTGCTGAAGGAAAAAATTTCGGGTGACCAGCTTTTTTTTTTTCGTCGCGGAGTGGGTTGTTCGGGGCAGTTGGAAGTACGTAGTTGTTTGTTTAACGCTCTATAATGTTGCCTTGCTTTTGAGTACGGAGCACTATAAATGGACGGGCTGCCCTATGCTGTCGTGTGCTGTCATTGTCACTTGGCATAACGCGGGTGACCTGTGCGAGTCGGGTGTGGGTCCTAAAATTTGTCATATACAGTGTGATTACTTTAATGATGGCTTGGAGCAGGTTGTGCATGCGTTGGAGAAAAGTGTTTTTATATTAGGCCGTATTGCTCAAGGAATAAGCATTTGTGAGTGAGCGCCGGTCCTGTCTAAGTGTATCTTCGTGTTTTGGTGGGGCCGTAAATTTGGTGCAGAGTCAACTATCGAATAAAGACGTGCAACAAATAACGACAGAGCGAGTACTGCTCGGCAAAACCACGTATAGCATAGCCAGATGTAACACACTGAGCGTGCGCTGGCGCAAACAAAAGTCTTCATCGTCTTGTTGTTCGAGCACCTTGATGATACCAAATGCGGATATTACTACTTTGCCGAGGGAATCACGAGAGCAGAAACCACGTGTAAAAATTGAACGGTGAAGTAAGCGAAAAGTAGAGAGAGAAAGTAACGGAGAAAATAGGAAGAAAATAGAAATAAAGAGAAATAGAAAAAAGGAAAGAAAGAACGGAACGAGAGAAAAAAGGAGGGAAGAAACAGAAAACAGAAGCGAAACAAACAAGGCTTCCCAGGTCCGCACATTCTGCAGGTTTATGCTTTTTTAAAATTTATTTGGATCAACGAATGACCAGGTTTCTCTCCCTTCTTCTCTAATGCAGGGTACGCCGGTGTCCGCTTAAATGACATAGATTTGTCTCAAACGTGCCGATGGAAAAAAATTCGGGTTAGCATCGCTTTTGTGGCGTACTGGGCTGCCAGTGGCAAGTGCAAATCGCGATTTTTATCACGCTTCTCAATTTTTTTGGAACGTATGTCTTCCCCTCCTCTGCAATTTTCCTCCTTCCGAAGAAGTTACCATTTATATTGCATTGAGCGATTTTTTTTTCTGCACAGGCTTATCTTAACTTGTTTCTATTTTTTTGTTTTTCTATTTTCTTGAGTTTATGGTGGAGTGTATATATGCAGAATGGAAAAATAAAACACATTGGGGGGTTAGTCATTGATGTCGTATGTGTGCTTTCTTCGTCCCGTATTTTATTGAAATTCTACATTTCTGCCCCGCATTATCAATAACGTCATAACTTCCTCTAGCTTTCCCTGGTGTTTCAACGTAAGAAAACTTCATGAAATCGCGCTCACCGTAAAAACAGGCTGTAAAAGTAATTTATTGCAGCTTACGGGTCGTAGCATGCGAAGAGGTGTGGCAAGTAACAGCGCTAAGAAGCGAGCGTGTAGCAAAGCTAGAAGCGTGCGTAACAACTCTTCGATTGCGATTAACTAGGATAACTGAAAGGCTCGCCTTGTCGTTATTATTATCATTATTATCATTATTATATTATTATTATTATTATTATTATTGTTTGTGGACAGACGCATATGGAAGGCAGGCAATAAATGTGCGGGTAATTACCCGCCATTTTTACGACCTATGGATGTCATAAATGAATCTTAACAATTGGCAAAGCTTCCACTAAGCCCGTAAGCCTCGATGTCGCGAAACTGGGCGATTCCGAACACTAGCCTTAACTCTACAAGGATGCACGTTGTTTCTTGGTTGCTTCCAAGTCGTGGCTAGACTAGGTGATGGTATAGTCAGGGTTAACAGTGGAAGTGCCTCAGACTTGCTGACCGACGTTTCGATAGCAGGACCTATCTTTCTCAAAGGCGCCGTGTCATCCTTGGCGTGTTACTTTTAAAGAGGTTAGTACTGACGTCATTTCTCAGGAGATGACGTCACCATTAACCCCTTCAAAACTAACACGCCAAGGATGACACGGCGCCTTTGAGAAAGATAGGTCCTGCTATCGAAACGTCAGCCAGCAAGTCCGAGGCACTTCCACTGTTAACCCTGACTATCCCACTATGTTGTTTCCATCTGTCGGCTCTCATATAGATTCTAGACTTGGTGATGTAAGTTTTTCTACGTTGATTCTCAGCGCAGACAGGTTCGAGTTAACGCAGGCAGTTTACAGACACGACACGGATGTCCAAACTACGGATAGAGTATAATTGGTGCTGAAGCCAAGCGTTTGCGCCTGTCATAAATCCGCATGCACGTCGTCTGGCCTTCCAACGCTTCGAAGTCTCCTCACAGCCGCCGTAGCCTTTTCCGTTTTCCAGTATTCTCTCGTTGTACGTACTCGGGGTCTTCGGCTCGCGGCCGTCGCTTCGCAGCCATTTGTTGGACTGACTGTTGCCTTGTGTATTCTTGGTGGACTGGTACTTACTCAATTTATGTGAGGCATTTCCGCTTATGATGATATTTTTTTTTGTTACGGGATGAAAGAGGAACGGTTTCTTAAACAGCTTTGTTGTGAAGAGGAAAATAATGAAATTCGCTTAAAAAACATTTGGCATAAAGGGGATTGGGTGGTGGGGGGTGCGGTTCGCAAATATTGCGCATCTCTTGCTGCGCGAAGATGAACGATTGAGCTGCCGCGATGGCTGTCCCGATTTCCACTTCGTTGCGCGCACTTGTGCGGGTTCAGTAAGTGTATCCCGATAATATGCTCGCCACAGGCACTAACGGTCGCAGCTGTAGGGACGAGAAATGGTGGAAACACTTGCTCGCTAAGTAGTTAAGTTGTGGAAGTTACCGAAGCAAAACTGATTTACGCGTTAGTCGCACTTAAAAAAAAGGGAGCCAGCTACGGTCCTAAAGTGCCTGTAATTTGAAGCGATGCGTTACTGTTATTTGTGGCAAATATTTTCATTACTCAAATGTTATTCTTACTAAAATATTGTCTTCTTTTTCGTGCTCTATACTTCCTGTTACAAAAATAGGTTTTTTTATAAATGTTTGATCAGTTGTTCGCCATTTCAACTCTTTAACCTTCCCCCCTCCCCGCCATCTTTATGTGATGGTCTATTTAAGGTACTTAGAAGTCAACAAATAATAATGATGGTGAAAAAAATTAGGTCAACGGACAATTTGCCACAACGTGTTATTGGATTTTGGTAGAAATAATATAAGACCGTAAAATGTAGTGACAGATCTCAGCGTCATTTTGGCATTGTGAGCAAGATTCGTATTTTTAAATTGTGTGTAAAATAACAAAAACTGGTATGTCGGGCAGCTTAGCGGAAGATCCTTGAGGCTGGATAATCGAATCGATTACTTTTTCTACGTAGTCACGTAATCTGATGCTGTCATGCGGGCCGTAATTAGTCATGAAAATTAGGGTAGCTTTATTATTATCCAGTCCCACGCAATTCCGTGCGGCCGACGATATAAAAGGAGCTGCATGGTGAGAAGTGGCTTTGTCTTGGTGGCCTTCATTGGACCACGTCGAGCCGTGGCGCACGCGGCCAGAGTGCACATATGCACAGTAAGTTGCCGCTCTATAACACGTATACGGACCGCTCTCGCCCTCCCCATTTGCAGCATGTGTTGTCTCGTATGTACAATACTCCGTATGTTGCCGCAGATAGAAAAAAATGCGATTACAAACGTTTCACGGTGTTTTCCACGTTATCACTCCGCAATTAGACACTCGGAACGGTAATCTTTCTGTTGCGGTAAGGAAATAAGCTACCATGAAAATCAGTTGTCGGTTCCTTCGACGCATAAAACATGAAAGATATATTACAGGTGAAACAATGTCGTGTGCATAGATAAACAGCGATGACAGATAGGAATTAGGGGGATGTAAAAGTGAATTAAAAAGAGGGTATGATATAAGAGTCACTTATTCTTAACTCAGGTAATCAAACTTGGATTGTTTCAATACACGAAACATGTGCACTGCATGTTTTCCGAGGTCATTACACAGCATAGGGGCTACTACCAGGCCGCTCAGAACACTGGCGATTGTTCCCAATATATATTCTTGCGATGCGCAAATATTATACGCGTTCGCGAAGCGCTGAGAGCGGTTCAGTGCCATGAACATTATTACAAAAGATTGAACGAGTCTGGCTTAAATAAATATTTGTTTTAGAGTCGCTTATTCAAGTTGGGTTACGGTCACAAAGACAGCAAGATCCGGGAAATATAATAATAATAATAATAATAATAATAATAATAATAATAATAATAATAATAATAATAATAATAATAATAATAATAATAATAATAATAATAATAATAATAATAAGCTGACGTACTGCATATGCTACCATAATGTCCTCGCTCCAAAAAGCTTATCGGAGTGGATGCGTGACTCACTCCATCGGGGAGCCGTGGAAGGATCGTATTTTTTTCTTTCATGCCGTCTAGCTTTCCATCTGCCAAGGCTGTCTCCTTCTTCCGGCTTCTAATTGCGAACCCGTGGGAGTCTATATATACGTGACCAATACCTTCTCCCTCGCGAGTCTTCTTCGGCGGGGCCAAATCCTCGCCGGCTGACTGCGCTGCCGAATGGCATCGGTTCTGTATTAGACGAGGGATTCGGTGCGAGATCGATTCGTGGGGCGAAACTGGTTTCTTCCCGTAAGCTGCAATCCGCTTCTCGGCTCCTCGTCAGCTACTGTATATCTGGAAGAATTCGGCACGCTTTTCGTTTATCCTTAGTTGTTTTTTTCTAAACGAGAGAAAAAGAGGGTAGGCTTTATCAGTGGTCATCCTCGGCATAATTTGTTGCCCTCACTGTTGCTAACATGATTTTGATCCTCGCCAGCAACTCCATGAACGGAAGTGAAGAGCGCAGTTTGTGACACTTAATAACTGCTGAAGGAAAGAAGTGTAAATTATTTTATTCTTTCGTAGCGTGGGTCTCGTTCTGGCAGACTAGATGCTTTCAGGACGTAGGCGAGGGATGACTGGTCAGTTGCCATTTCATATTCAGATCACGTGATACGTAATGCCAGCAGGCATAAAAAGAGTTCTCCACATTCACCGTAATGACTATACTAGCCGCGCTAACACTGCCAGGTTCAAATTCTCGATGGAGGGATGACCGCCACCGTAGTTCAGTGGTGGAGCATCAGGCGTGAGTTCGGTCTTTGCTAGCAGCAGGTTTTATTCTATGCCGGGGTCCACCACCACTGCGCCGACGTATTTCCGTTACGGATATGACGTAGTAAAATATACACTAAAAATGACCAAGAAAAACACACCAGAATGAAAAATTCAAGTGCTGCAGGAGTCGAATTTATACTGCCTTTCTCGCTCCTGCAGTGTCGTGTTGCAAAATGAATTGGCCACAAAAGACATGTTCTCCAGCGTACTAACGGCGAGCTACTTATATCCAGCATGCACCAAAAATATCCAGCATGCATCAAAAACTGCTCTATCGCACCTTCGTAATGATCTGTGCTTATAGTACTGTTGCCGATGTTTTTGCACTATCGCTAGGTTGTAGTTACTGTCACAATATTTTTTTGTATTCCACCTTCACATACTGTAACTCACTTTTCTAGTATGTATTTTGCTTACATGTCCATAAGGTGAACTGCATTTCGTATTATATTCAATATTAGCCTATGTATGTGTACTTATATATGTATATATATTTTTCTAACATATTATCTGTACCCCCCCCCCCCCCCTTACACAATGCCCCTCGAGGGCTCTGTCAGGTACTGTAAATAAGAATAATAAAATAATAATATGACGGTGCCAGTGCTGTGAGCTCGTTGGTGTCAGCGTGATTTTGTGATCATTAGCGAGATGGCGCGACTGGCTCAAAGAACGCGCTTTACACATCGCCGCCCTGCGCGATGCGCGAGCACGCGCGCTTATCTCACGATGGCGGCTGTTGGTGCGTCTTGTACGCTCACCGCAAGTTAGAGAGAGCTCAAAGGTCATTTCGCTGACGGCACCGCCCGCTTTTCGAAAGGCGTGCGCCTCTCACACTAAGAAGTTACGACTGTACCAGTACGCGCTCGTCCTTTGTCTATACTTGGACGTTTGTTTCGTGCGTCCTCCATTGCGTTTGAGCAGAGCGCTTGAAGTGTCCATCTATGACAGTTGTCAGTTCGCGCTCGTTCTGTGCATATTCTTTCCGTGCGTTCTCTCCTATTGACCAGAACCTTGCATGCTTGGAGCTAGTTTGCGTTCTTTGCGTGACAGCGCTGTTTGTTGCTAAATCTGTAATTCCTTCGCCCTTGGTGCTACGTACAATAAACGAGCGAGGCAAGCGGGCGAGGCAATTTACAATAAACGCTCAGCTCTTTGTGTGAAAGCACACGTTTCACGTTCGTTTTATGCCGACACCACTGACAGAGGCTTGGTCGGTCGGTCGGTCGGTCGGTCGGTCGGTCGGTCGGTCGGTCGGTCGGTCGGTCGGTCGGTCGGTCGGTCGGTCGGTCGGTCGGTCGGTCGGTCGGTCGGTCGGTCGGTCGGTCGGTCGGTCGGTCGGTCGGTCGGTCGGTCGGTCGGTCGGTCGGTCGGTCGGTCGGTCGGTCGGTCGGTCGGTCGGTCGGTCGGTCGGTCGGTCGGTCGGTCGGTCGGTCGGTCGGTCGGTCGGTCGGTCGGTCGGTCGGTCGGTCGGTCGGTCGGTCGGTCGGTCGGTCGGTCGGTCGGTCGGTCGGTCGGTCGGTCGGTCGGTCGGTCGGTCGGTCGGTCGGTCGGTCGGTCGGTCGGTCGGTCGGTCGGTTCCAAGACGAATGGCTCAACCCACCATCGGGGGGATCGGCAATAAATCGCGCGGCAGTGAGATTTTTTTTCAGCCACTTTTCTTTCTTCAGATTTATGTTACAATTACCATTAATGACATACGATATACTTTTCTTGACATGATTGTCTGCTACTTTTCATTATTATAATAACTGCTCACACCACCACGTCTCAGGTGGGCAAATTTTTAATTGCCGTAAGTACGCGGCAGTGAACAAACACTGCGCACCCAGACAATGATGATTTTTATTTATTTATTTATTTATTTATTTATTTATTTATTTATTTATAATACCCTCAGGGCCAACAAGGCATTAAAGAGGGGAGTGGGTAAATACATGAAAAATACAAATAAAACAGTGCAATAAATACAAATAAACAATACAATAATTACAAATAAAACAATACAATAAAAGACAGATACTATTAACATTTCTGCAGAATGTATAAAATAATAGTTATTACTAAATATACAAAAACAGAAGCAATAAGCATAGGTAACAGATTTTCTTGGTTATACAATGTTAGCTAATGTTTCGTGGAAAAGTTTGAAGTCAGTAATGGTTGCGACATTCGGGGGAAGGCGGTTCCAATCATGAGATGTGCGGGGAATAAATGACTGAAAGAAAGACCTAGTGTGACATGATGCGATTCCTACCTTATTGCGATGATCAACACGGTTTGAGATGTACAGAGGCTGGAGTATCAGGTCATTATGAAGTGTAGGGTGATAGAAAATTTTATGAAACAGTGAAAGACGGGCGATGTTTCGTCGGTGAGCCAATGGAATAAGTGATAAATTATTTTTCATTGAAGTCATACTTGCAGTGCGGTTGTAGTTAGAGAGGATGAACCTAGCAGAGTTATTTTGTACTAGTTCAAGAGATGTGATGAGATTAGCATGACTGGGATCCCATATGGTGGATGCATATTCGAGTTTGGGGCGTATGAGAGACTTATAGAGTACTAGTTTCAAGGAAGAGGGTGCTTTGGAGAAGTTACGTCGTAAGTAGCCGAGCATGCGATTAGCATTGTTAATCACGTACTCTACATGAGTTGTCCAACTTAAGTTATTTGTGATGTGCACGCCAAGATATTTATAAGACAGGACGGAATCTAAAGGAACGTTGTTTAGGTGGTAGGTGTTATGATTCGAGTTAGTTCTTGATACGTGCATTATCTTACATTTCTTAATTTTAAGTTCCATTAACCAGATATTACACCAATTAGCTATATTATTTAGGTCAGTTTGTAGTGTTTTAGTATCATCAACATTGCTGATTTCGCGGTAAATAACACAGTCATCTGCGAACAGATGTATGTTAGAAGTTATTGAAGAAGTTAGATCATTAATATATACAAGAAATAATAAAGGTCCCAGCACTGAACCTTGAGGCACACCGGATTGTACTTCAGTGAGTGGTGAATGATGGTCGTTAGCAGTTACGAATTGGAAACGATTAGAGAGAAAATGTTCTATCCATTTAAGAAGGTTAGTGTCAATATTTAGCAAGCTTAGTTTTAAGAGCAGTAATTTATGGCAAACCTTGTCAAATGCTTTGCTAAAATCCAAAAAAATACTGTCAGCGCAAGATGATCGATCCAGAATTTGATGCAGATTATGAGTAAACGAAGCAAGCTGTGTCTCGCAGGAATACTGTTTTCTAAAACCATGTTGCGCTTTAGCAAAGTATGAGTTAGACTCTAGAAAGTTAGCAAGGTTCGAGAAGATTACATGTTCTAATAATTTGCAGCAATTACTTGTTAGTGATATGGGTCGGTAATTAAGAGGCGAGTTTCTGGGGCCAGATTTATAGATTGGAACCACCTTCCCTATTTTCCATTCCTTTGGAAGTTGACAAGTACTCAATGATTGTTGAAATATTTGACTTAGTATCATTGAACTAACTACGTTAGTGCTTTTAAGAAATTTGCTATTAATGCCATCATAGCCAGGAGCGGAGTGGAACGGTAACTTATCTATTAGTTTCAATATTCCAGGTACCTCAATAATTACTGGATCCATGGGCATGTAATTATAGCGGTGCGCATAAGGAAGTATGATGTTGGCGGATTCGGAGTACTGGCTTGAAAATGAATCATTAATAGCTGATGCGCACATGTTATCGGGGATATTATTTCCAGATGAATCTTCTAGTGATATAGTGTTGTTAGTGGTTGGGTTAATCATTTGCCAAAACTTTCTAGGGTTATTTTTCAATGTTTCAGGTAGTGTTCTAGTTAGGTAGTTGTTTTTTGCAGTTTTTAGAGCTCTTAAGTAGGCGTTTGCAGCAGATTTGTAAGTTGCCCAGCGCGAAGGTGAAGGCGAGTTTTTAGCTAAACGAAAGAAACGCTTTTTCCGATTAGATAGGCGTTTTAGATGACTGGAATACCACGGCGCTTGGGGATTGGAAATGAGTGTGCGATTTGGGATGTACTTCTCTATCAATTCATGGACTGTGCATGCGAACAGATCCCAGTTGAATTGAACGGAACGAGATTCAAAATCTCTAACAAAATCATCGTAAAAGTGAGTTAGCTCATTATTTATTGCTTTGAAGTTAGCTTTCCGGTAGCATCGTATGCGTTTCTGCTGTTTAGTCTTTTTACTAGGGCTAATATTGATAACAAAGTTTAGCGAGACGTGGTCGCCGATTCCTGGTAAGTATGTAATGTCGGAGACAAGGTCAGGATGCGTTGCTAGTATTAGGTCGAGAGTGCTTGCTGTATTACTTGTAATTCTTGTGGCTTGAGTTACTAACTGATTCAAGCAATAAACGGAGCATGTATTCAGAAAATCTTCACTCTGCTGTGAAAAGGGGGAAATACGTATCGGCATTGTGTTCCACGTTATGTTGGGAAAGTTAAAATCTCCGAGTAAAAACATAGGTAAAGAAGGGAAACGAGAGCTTACTATGTTGATGGAGTCATGCAGTTCGTTAACAAATGAGGATGGTGAAGCAGGGTGAAGATGATGATACTTAGCGCAACGTAAGAAGACAACGTTAATATACAGATGAAGAAGATGTGTGTAGGGTAGGGTGGGGTAAAATGTGACAAATACTTGTAAATTGTGAATAATGATTTTTATTTCACATCTTACAATTAAAAATCAATACAGAAACATTATTTGGGGAAAAGGCATGTGATACATAAATATTGTCACGTTGCCACCATTTAAAACACTATTTTAAATATAAATAAAAAAAAGCTCCAAATGACTTATTTTACCCAACCTACGGGGCAAACGAGACGCTCCGTGGGGCAAAACGATACAGCCTTTAAAAATTTATTGCTTTAGTTTTTTCGCAGCAGAAATACTTGAAATCTACTTTCCGAGCCCTTACGGAGTCTTAAAAAGTCCACCTCTTCGACTTCACGCATTGAATCTATAGACAGAGCGCGCTGTTGTGTGGCTCTGAAACTCATTGCAAATAGAACAGCGCCACTCTTTCTTTGTGATAATGTTGTTTCTTGTTGAACGCTTGCATCTCATTGAATTATTCAATACTTGAATGCTAGAGATGCTTCGAAGTATCTTCTTCACCTTTTTTTTTGCCGTTTTGATGCAGAATTGCTCAGGCGTTTTATATTTTTCAACCTCGTCTGCCGGGCTTTGCGAGACAATGAATTTAAAGCTGTGCTAGATTCAGGTTTCCTAGGGCTTGTTTTTTTATTTCATTTAGTGTATTGGATAAAGGTTGTTGAAATTCAATCTCAATACGTGTTTGTGAGGGACCTGACTTGGAGATTCCGTCATTTTTTATGCGTCTTTTGATAGCATCCTTGGGAGCAGTGCGAATGAAGGGAGTCTTCTCCTGAATGGCAATCAGCGCTTTTTCATGTCGTTTGCCTCCCAGGAAGTTCTATATAATGTTCTCTTGTATGTCTAAATCCTTCTAAACAGTGAAATGTAACATATAGTTAGTGTAAGGTAATGGTTCAAGTAATATGACTTCTTTTTAGGGCAAGTGGATGCCTTTTTTTTTGGGGGGGGGGGGGGGTCTTGTTTTGTTTACATGTCAAATATTTCAAAAAGAATTCAGCTTTGTTCCTGACCACCAAACGAACTACACTGTTGGTTTTATGTAGAATCTAGTCTAAAGTAACATAATAAATATTTACGTTGCTGTACTGACGCAGAAGTAGCTTCATGGACGGATGCGAAAGTTTGGCCGAGCAGAATTAAGTCCTCTTTTGACGGGTCAGGAACGTACTGACACCAGCCACGTAATTTTTCCCGCATCATCAACTTTCATCAACTTTTACCCATGAAAGGTGAACAAGGGCCATCACTTATCACAATAAAAGAGAAAGAAACAAAAGCAGTTTTTGTGTTAGCTACAAAATCCGGCAAAGTCAAAATGTCGTGCCCGTGTCTCATTTTACTCCACTATGCCCTAATAAGCGGCCGCGCCGCGGTAGTTGCAGAGAATGTCTCAGGGTCCCATCCGCTTTATCTCACTAGTTATAGTAGACAATTGCATTCGACGCCCCCTCGATGGTATCTAATAGCCGCTGTGAGCTCTTTTCCCGACTATAGCTCAGAACTGATGCTATATTTTCTTCACGTCCTTGTACTTAATCTTTGTCGGTAAACTTTGTGTCAATTCGGCACCGTTTTCGAGAAACTTACAAATAATCGATGCTAGGCTACCTGTCAACCTATTTTTCATGTATAATACATGAGAACTCCGTGAGACGTCTCTGTCAATTATTACCGAGGAACTTGTACGATCGTAGGTAAGGTTCCCCGTTTATTGTTACGCTGTAGCTCTCTATTCGTTTGCGCGTAAATGCCACAAGCGAACATATCTCGGAGGAAATTTACAGACTTAGTTTACGAAGGTAGATAACAGCTTGATGGGCTGTTCTCTGAATCTGTGTTGGCGGCTGTAGACGCGTTACAGCAGACGTCCAAACGCAAATGTTTTCCGCGTACGTTGACAATCTGACAGTGCTTTGCAAGTGTTCACGGAGATCGATTAGCGTCAGGTTGAACAGCATGTATTTTTCTATAGGTGTCAACGATGCGAGAGAGCCAAAGCGAAATCAGGCTCAAACGGCTTTACTACTTGAGAAGCAACTCACAAACCTCCGCCTCCGCAGCCCGACGGCGAAGAGAGGTTGTCGCCGATTATAGGCCTTGCAACTCCTGCTGCGCCGTCTGCGCACTCTGCAGCTTTAAAACTGCCAACCAATTTTCCGAGCATGCAGTCCGCTATTTCGACCTTTTATGCATCCGCTGCAACTACGGGCACCGCATAAAACGTTTCCTCTGTTTCCCATCATACTACGCTCCTCCACGGTAGCGAGGAAGAAGAGAGGCGATGCCGAAACTTCTGCTGGGTCATAAACTTATATCGTGGCGTCAGCATGTCGCTCATCGGCTAAATTGACCAACACGCAACCCTTGCAGATACGACAGTGTAGTTTCAAGACCAGCATTGCCCCAACGGTGTGGCGTCATAAACTGGAACGCTGGGAATCAGCACTAAGATGTTATGCCATCGCTGCGTAGCGGCTCCGCTTGCTAAGCGTATGTCGTTCGAGGATCAGGATGGTAGCAACATAAATGTATGGTGTCTCGCAATTTTTCGACGTTGTATCGAAACAGTGGCAGAACGGAAAGAAAGATTAGGCTGTGGCTGGTTCGTTTCTGGAAAGACTTTCCGGTACATAAACGCATTACATTTTGGACCGGCCTGACCGCCTGACCGTGTGTCCTGGCTCTGTTTAGTCGCGGAAGAGAAGCGCTATAGGGAGAGGCAGTTTCATGTTTTTTAATTGTTTTTTGTAAGGGGCAGGGGGGCAAATTTACGCTTATCTGTGTTATATGAAGAAATGTGTTGGTGTTCGCGTGGCGTAGTTTCAGCGCATTTATTTGGTCGAGAACTTTATTTGTCAGGAGCATTTTTAGAATAAGAAAGTAGCTCTTCTGTATTGATTGCGATAGAGTTTTCTTGCATAGTTTTTCAACTGCTTTGCTATTGCACATTTTTTGACCAACCATAAAAAATAAGTGTTTTTTTTCTAGAACACAGCTGTTCAGCAAGGTCTTGAAGATTTAGTGCGTCGATTAATTAGCGTTGATTACCTGTTTGGTGGTCGAATATGAAAATGAGGCATAAGCCTTTGTCATCCGCCATTTTTTTTTCGTGATGTGGACAGGCAGGAATCGCTAGGCTGTCTTGAAAACACATTATCATTTAAAACTGATTTTTTGTCGTGGTCTAATGCGCTTAAGCTTTTCCATAACAAGCTAGATGATTTTTTTACTTTACGCTCTATGTGGTCGTTTTTGACAAAATGTACGATATAGCACACGCACAGTTTTTTTTTGTGTGACATTTAAAGGTCATTTGCGCCTTTTTAACAACAATAGCTTTTCTTCAAAACAGGGCTGGAAGATAGAGTTGCAAGGTTATGCTGAACTAATCAGCAAATAATCATCACAACAGAAGCCAGAAAAAAAGAAACGAGAATTCAGTGCGTTTTTACATTCTTAAAAATTTTTTAGTGGTAACACAAAAACGTCATTCATGAAGGGGAGTTCAAAAAATCACCCTAATTATTTTTTTGCAGCGGAAATATCCGCATGTATGAACGAACTCACACATTTAATTTTTTCAAAATTCTCTCCATTTGGTTGAATACAGGTTCGCCTCTTCATGATTAACGTTACTTGCTTATTCTCTCAACGCATGCTTGACTACAACACTCGACTACTCAACGTCATCTACACGCGTGATGACCACTAAAATAACCGTATTTACTGGATAATGTGTTTAGGCCGAAAAAACAAACAGACGCGGCAAGAGACTGGAAGCTTCTGCAAGCGACTCGACGAAAAAAGAAACGCAAGTCCACTTATTATAAGCGGAACTGATAATTCTGGAAGAAGACTTATATCAAGTGTGCTACTCGGCAATCTATAGTCAGTAGAGCTTCATGAAGAATTAAGATTCTTCATGCAGAAGCTTATAGCATAGTTAGCGTCAGACGTATCTTATAATGCATTAAGGATGCCGTCAAATATTGGATTCGCAATAAATTAATGTTAGACTTTTAACTTACCGCGCGTTTTTGTATAGAGTCAGTTTCTGAATATTGAAATGCGTAATGCACAGAAGTAAATTTAATGCGCGAGTTAAAATATGGTAGCTACTCTCATCAACGCGTTATCTTTTTTCCGTAATTTAGCAACGTAATCTTTAACATTTATGGTAACGTTAGTTTTCACGTTACTTGTTATTTATTTATTTATCTATTTATTTATATATTTACTTATTTATTTATTTACACCGTCAGCTTTTTTTTTTTTGACAGGCTCATAGAAGTCAAATGACATCATTGCAAACAGAAGTGTGCATAAGCGAAACATAAGAAACCTTCTCAACTGGAATACATGCAATATGACAGCAAATATCAAAATACATATATGAAATCTATTATATTTGAAAGGCATGTGATTTTAGCAGAGAAGTTCGCCAGAGAAACATTAGAGAAGGCATCACTGCTGAAACACATATCATAATAGAGCACATATCGAAACGCACAATAAATATCCTAACCTAATTACAGAGCACGTAATTTATAGATGGCATAACAATCTGAGCCCATGGCGTCAAGGCACGCTATAGAATAATTTTTATTTCAATTATCCCGGCAGTCTTACGCAAAGCTCCTTCGTGTCGTATAGGTGCCACGTTCTTGGAGCTACCTTTATGTCAGCGGCGGACTGCTATCCGGCTTCCAGATGTTCAAAATTAGAGTGTCCCCTAATGCGTCTGCCGAGAGCCACTTTCCGTAGCTGCAGACGTATTCACTAAGCGAGGCTTACTTCAATAAAACTTGTTTCTGAGCTAGTTGGCGCATAGCTATAACAAATGAAAAAGGCCCCATGAGGAACAATAAGGTGGGCCATAGAACAAGTGCAATTGCTCACTTCCACTTGGTCTACTGGTTTATTTTCGAAAGAACACTCAATGTATGTAACAGTACGCACATGTACTGAGGGCCCGCAATAAAACCGATATAAAATTTGTTCTTTAGTGCTTATAAGTGCGGGTATATATATATATATATATATATATATATTTTCTTGGGGGGGGGGGGAAGGGGTAATTCCTGAACGAGTGAGGCTGGCCTTGAGTGCCTTTCCAAAACACTTGCAATTTTTGCGACAGCTCTGTGGATTAAAGAAAAAAAATGGAAATCCTGTAAGCTTTAAAAGCGAAGTTCTTAAAGCTGGAGATAAGGCATCGGGTGTCCGCTAAAAACCTTCCGCACCATTGCTTATTGGTCGCGCCCACTGACGGAGACCGTTATGCATGGGAGCGACGATTGCAAAAGGATTGTCGGCTACGTGGACCGCGGACCCAAGACAACGAAGGTTGGACTTACGGTGATTGGCGGAACAAGTAAGAATGTTCGATTCGGCAAGCAAGAGTGTTCAATAGCTAATTAGCCGGCCGCGCGTGCTCGGGTGCTAGCGGACGATGAAGACGACAAATAAGGCGTGCACCGGCCAAGCAGCGCGTATGTACAGCTGACTGCGATAATTAACACGTGGCCCGATATTTAGCTGCGGTCGCGATGTTGTGAGGCGTTCGGCCGGAACGAATCTCAGAGGCCGCCTTGCTGATTTTTCTAAAGCAGACTTGGTGCAGACATTAAAAGCTTCAAAATAATTTAAACAGCTCGTGCCTTAAAAAAAGAGACCCCAGGAAAAGCTTCTGACACTTTTATTGCACGGGTGCACTTTGGCACTCAGTTGAACGAAAAACTTAAAAAAAAGAAGGTGCCTCTGATTTGATAACACCGCCCAACTATGCCGACGGTATTCATGGCAGAATTATTGGCCATTGTTCTTGCCCTACGCAAATTACCCTCAAGCGAATCATTAGCAGTTATCATTACAGATTCGTTATCAGTTTGTAATGCGCTTTCTACGGCAGTAAATTCAGAGCTGATGAATACGTTTCGGCATTTAGTACCGAATAACGTAAAAAAACTGCATTTGCTATGGTACCAGGCCACCGCGGATTATATTTGAACGAAATCGCGGACTCTTTAGCCGCAGTATCCCTGGGTGGGCCCACCATCCCAGTTTTGCCAGATACGGCTTACGTAACCGCGCTAAGGTTCCGAAATGCTTGCCTGCAATGGGGAAAAGGTAATTTGGATAAATTTAAAGATTTCGAACGTTTGAGCTATTGCTGGAATAAACAGTGGTGTGTATCTCGCCAGTTAGAGGTCACTTATACCAGATTGCGCTGTGCAGTTCCACAACTAAATTATTACCTTAATAAAGCTTAACTCAAGGCGTCACCGCTATGCATTTGGTGCAACGAAATTGAAACAATTGAACATTTCTTTTTATTCTGTCATCGTTATTCTTATCAGAGAAAAAGATTTTTAGTAGCCCCATTACAAAAGCTAGGAATACAAGTAAATTTACCAGTAATTTTATCACTTGGCGGAACTTCATTTGGTTACTGCCACAGGGATGTATGCTCCGCTGTGTTTGATTACATCAACGCCACTAAAAGATTACCATGCTAGTGAACCACTACCTTTTCAGATCTATAGTTTATAATTCGTAGTTATGTCTTTCAAAAACAAAAGATGGTTTGACCGCTTGCTCAGCACACATTTTTTGTTTTTTTGGTAGTATTATTTTAAGCTACTTTTTCAGATTGGCTTCATTTTCAGTTTAGTTTCATTTAAGTATCCTGCCGCCCGGTTCTTGGCCCATCCCCCTTTGTGGGTAAGCGCCATCCATCAAAGGTCATCAGCATCAGCATCAGCATCATGTCGACCGTCTTTGACGTGATGCCGTGTTCCAATACAACCAATGAAACGCAGTGCTCTGGGGGATGGATTTCACTTTTTCGCACTGTTGGCTCATTCAAAAAGGGGTGTCGCTAGAGCTCGGAGAGACTCCGAGTTTCGCCAAGCTCCGGCGATCCTGCATAGCACACCTGGCGTCTTGTTTCTGTTGGCGCTGTTTCATTGCGATTGCTGTTGACGCTCCTTATTGCTCGTGGTACGTACATGGCTTCGCTACATTCCATTTGTGGCTTGTATACTGGGTGGACTTCAATTTAAGAACGTTAATACTGGTACTCGCCTTGTCATCGCAGAATATACAAATAAATTTATTGCACTCTCATGATCGGATCCAGGCCTCAAAATTCAGGTAAACCGGGTTTTATGGGCACGGGAGATGCTGAACGCCGGGGCTACCTAAAATAAGGAGGCCGCCTACCATGGTTTGCACAGTTCGCTTGCTCAAAATAAAAGTCTATTTTCTCTCTCTCTCTCACCCTCGTACTTAACGAAAATATTTCATTACGCAGTCAATGTCACTGCACAAAGTCAAGATAGCTGGCGTGAATTGCAGAAATTCAAGCAACTACAAAGCAACAATTGTGCTTCCAGTCGCTCGTATATTCTACAAGAGAGTGCTTTTGATTCTCTACACATTGCAGGAATCGTGGTGCGCCTGTTTGTTGCAAAGTGCTTTAAGTAGCTTCGTATATCATTGAGCCACAAGCCGGAGCTTTCTATCTTGTTAAGCTGCGTCTCTGCTAACCGGCTTTTCCCAGTTCGTTTTTTTTTTTCGTGTTGTTTTGAACGTAGTCCTCTGTGCGTGGCTTTCGCCTAAGTGAATTATGGTGGCTTTGCTTGGCTGCAGTTCCGATGCCTCTCAATGAAGTTGTTCTTTTTTGTTTATCCTTTCGCAGAGACTCATCCGCTTCACTCTCAGAGAAAATCTCGTTTCCTAAATTGAACAGGGTGTTTGGCGCCATGTTTTTTTGTTACCGTATTAGAGATCCGCACCTAACCTCGCATTACGGTGCAAGGGCGCTAACCTCAGTATGCTCCTCATTCAGGTGAAAGCCTTACACACGTCCACAAACTGGAAATTTGACCGTCGGCGATGGCCGTATTGCGGCGTCGGGGAGCAGTGACGCGAAAAAAATCACAATTGCGTGATGACGACGCCATACGACGTCACCATGACGTCAAAAATCGCAAAATTTGGTGACGTCGTGGTCATGAATTCTGGCGCCACGTTATGTAACGTAAGGTCATGCAGTGCCGTTGTGGCACCTCCCTTTTTGACGGCGAACACAACCGGAGAGCGTGGGACCTAAAGAGAAGAAAGTGAAAACAGCGCTTGGCACCTTTCCTGCTCCTTCATGCATCGACAGAGAGCGAGGGAAAAAGATGATGTCTCTCGCCTTCGAGTCGTGTATTGGTAAATGCGCACGGGACACTGAGTTTTTGATTGATTGATTTGTGGGGTTTAACGTTCCAAAACCACCATATGATTATGCGAGACGCCGTAATGGAGGGCTACGGAAATTTCAACCACCTGGGTTTCTTTAACATGCACCCAAATCTGAGTAAACAGGCCTAACTAAACATTCCCGCCTCCATCGGAAATGCAGCCGCCACAGCCGGGTTTGATCCCGCGACCTGCGGGTCAGCAGCCGAGTACCTTAGCCACTATAACACCGTGGTGGGGCGACACTAAGCTTTTTGTGATTGTCCTAACACATGCCTGACCACGACCATTATTATGCAGCTTATTGGCACTGCATCACGAACCTTTCGATTTGAGGAACATTCTGCTTCCACGGGCATGGCAACGTTGGAAAAAGTTTTCATTAATATTACCCGAAAGATCTCTAGATGCGAGCAATACATTTGTAAACTACTGAAAGAAAGACTTTTTTATTAGAGTTCATGCTCTGTATGTGTTTTTCTTCTGGTTTAGAAAAACAGTCTGGCACCAAGTAGGAAAACAAAAAAAATGGGGGACGGGGCCATTTTGAAGGTTCGCTTTTGAGAGATGAACGAGATAATGATATCATGTCGCTAGTGCGTACTTCATTCACCTAGCGCAATATTTTATATCGTGTTACTCGATAAGTTTAAGTTGTAGATTTCTACACTACAATCGATAAAGTTGAGAGTGGCTTGTGTCAGTGAGTTTTTTCTATATGGCTGAATTCTGTATAATAAGGGACATTCTTTAAACCATGACCAATCATGCGCGTGAAATCTTTTCGAACTTTGCATGCATGCACTCGCTATGCTCTCTTTAAGGAATACGGGAAGTATACGTGTGTGCCGTTTATAATGGGTGGTCGGCTTTTAACCACGAAGTCGTTATGCTAAAAGCATGTTGGCAATGTACGCTTGTATCACGCAATATCACAGTGATATTACATGTATTTTGAGGCTTGTTTGCTGCAGGACGCCTGTGTTTGTAATGAATGAAAGTTTTCTTTGCATTTCAAAGCAGAGGAGGTTATTTTTATTGTATTTACAAGCAGTTTAAAAGAATATCTTGCTAAATTCATCTTCTTTCAAATATCCCATCAATATTAATTCGTGCTGAAATTCGCTTACTTAGTTGTGGCTTATATTATTAGTATACTAATTAAAGTTCAGAAAAATTCACCTACTACTTGGTCAATCCTGCATTGGATATGAGCTGATCTCCCTGAGCGGGTGTGAGCTATATATGCATTGAGGTCATCATCATCATCATCAACAACAACAACATCAGCTTGCCATGCAAACGGCCTGGGTTCGCTCATCACTCGGACCCCGAAATTTCTATCATTTATTTTATTTGCATCTTTATTTTTGGTCGGAGACAAGATGATTTTTCGCTCACAACTAATGACGCCCGTGCCGACACCGACAGCAACGCTGGAATTCCTGAGATACGAGCTCTCTTATGCTATGGCGTTAACGCAGCATTAATTCCTAGCTGCGTAATCTTTTTTTCTTTAGGGGCGAAGCTTCTCAATGTACATCCTCCGATGTATGTAGTAGTAGTAGGTAGCCACCGAAGGGAGTAGTAGGTGCCACAGGGGAAGCGAGATGAGAGATGGCGGTACTTGGAGTGTTCACTCAATGGACGCACGGATGGACGATTGGACGGACGAACAGACGGATGGATGGACTCACGGAAGGACGCGTGGACAGACGAACGGACGCACGGACAGACGGACGGATGCATGGATGGACGCACGGATGGTGGCGCGGACGGACGGAAGTAAGAACGAACGAACTGATGGACGCTTCGCCCCACTCATCATCATTCACTCCGTGGATATACTGGGATTTTTTTTTTTGTTAACTCGTAATCGGCACATAAATTTGAGAAGTCCTCTGAAGCATCAAGTTATGTGTGTAGCAACTTTGAAACCCAGTTCTTTTCGGAAATATGTCTCCTAGTAATGGTTACTCTAATTGACTTTCTGAGTGGATAAAGTGTTCTGCGTTTTAGATTTTGCATTTCATTTCATTTTTATGTGCTCAAACGCTTACGTTTTGATTCAATCGACTTCGTCCCAAGGCCGTTTTCTATTCTTATCGACAGAACGGGTTTCTCGCCTGTTTTTTGCCCATTCTCTGGCTATACCCACGTCTTGACCGTCAGACTTTGCCTCAACTAATCCCGTGCGGCTCCCTCTCATGCTTATGTTTCATCCCTCCTCCGTTCTGTGACAGAACACTTACAATATAGCCTCCACCCTCCCCACCCCCCGGGAGGGGGGGGGGACTCCAGAAGCCTTTCTTGACATTGTGCTGCATCTTAGTGTAAAAAAAAAAAACAGAAATGAACAGACAAAGTTTACAAATCCCTTCAAAGATGGCGCACCAAGCAAGCATACGTTGCAAAGGGGCAGGCCACCACTACATCATCAAGCACAGAATACAATGACTTTAGCACAGAAGGGGCGCGAATCGCAGCGAGAGAAACAAGCGAAATTTAAACTCCCAACAACCGACAGTGGACCGCTATGACCGTGTTGCGTTGCCGAGCCCTGCGCGACAACGGTCCAATACCGACGACGGTATTGCACTATAGGCCTGTCTTATAATTCCGGCATTTGCCCATTTTTTTGTTCCCTAACATCGGTCGGTGTAATTCTGGCCGTGCAGTAATGAAGCCGAGTTTCCGTTCTCGCAGTCGTAATGACCACCGTTACGTTTCTGATGACCGTTTTCCCCTCACTCCTCGGCGTGTGCTGCTCGTCGGGGCTTCTGTATTCTGTATTCGGGGCTTCTGTATTCTCGGCCCGTGCATAACGCGCGCGCACTCAGGTCGTTTACTACGCGCAAAGTCTGGCGCTCGTTGGGACGGTGACACCTGGACTGGACAGACCCGCGTCCCGGCAACGGCGCCCTTTCTCACGGAGACGCCGTGATTTTCTTGCTATGTGATGGCGCCTTCCGTCGCCTTCTAGGAGCGAAGGTTTACTTAGCAGGTGTTACTACCGGTGTACCTGATCTTGGTGAGGACGCATTTCGTGGGCCTGACTTTCTTATACTCCATGTTGCCACCACCATTCAGTACTACCAAGGCCACAGGGTGTAAGCTAGCCGCACAACAAAACGCGGCAATATCAGCTGAGATGAGGCGGTCATTTCTTTATGGTGGTGCCGTCTGTTCGCTTTGCTCATCTTACGCGCGTGAGCAGATGCCAAGGTGACGCCAAGAAAATTACGGGATGCGGATGGAGACATGTTGAGAAGCCAATGTTGAGCCAATGTTGGAGACATGTTGAGAAGCCTTTCCTATCGGCTTAGGGGCCTTGGAGCCTTCACAGTGCTGAAAGGAACTTATGAGATAGAGAGTGTAGGAGCGAAGGGTTACTTAGCAAGTGTTCCTAACAGTGTACGGTACCTGGCCTTAATGAGCAGGTATTTTGCGAGCGCGACTTTCTTAGGTGTTGTTTGTCGCTTAGTGTTGTTTTTTTCTTCAATATAATAGTTCTTATTATTGGATCTTTCTTGTCTGTTTTATGTTCTCCGGGAAAACCTTCTGGTGGGCTAGGTGACTCGTTGCTGTTATACGTTCTTAAACTGCGTGAAATCGCCAGCACATTAGCAAGAAAACGCACACAACAACACCAGTTAATCTGCACTCGTGTTGTTCTGTGTGCTTTGTTACTCGTGACTTGGTAATTACACACACTTTGAGAACGACTAACTGCAATACTTCATGTCCTCATGCGCAGAAGGCTGAAGAGACGTCGCTCGCGTTTATGGCATAGATTACGTTCTGCGAATGTAAACGGACTGCGTGTGAGGACAGGAAAGCAGTGTTAAACATGAAGTAGCCGCACGTGTAGTGCTTTTTCGTAAAATGGTATCAAATCATAAAGCTAGAGCACCATTGTCACTAGTCGCCATTGGCACCTCTCATTAAATCCATCATGAACTTCAATCGCGTGTATTCTCGCATCACTCAGATTTTCTCGTAATGCAACTTGGATGTTAGCGAAGTACTGAAAGGTTGTTTCAGGTGGTAAGGGCCACGTTTCGGAAGCGCTGCAAATATGCAATAAAAAAGAAGGACGAATACCTGCCGAGTGCAATTGGCTTCACTGTTTACCCTTCACTGCTAAATTGCTTCGGTGAAACCGAAAGAGAGACGAGCAGAATGAATGTACTGCTCGAGAGTTTGTAAAACTGCCCATCCGAGGCAAGCACAGATGTCGGTACAGCAGTGCGGGGCTTGTGTTTTCGGCGGGGCATACTTAGGCACTTAACGGCTTCCGTGCTGCCACTGAGAAATGGCCTTCCAACGGCGGCTTCCATGAGGGCTTCTGTTTGTGATCTCCCGAGGAGGTACTTGGGAGGAGCAAGTCGGGAGGAAAATGGGAGAAGGCCTTTAACAAACAAAAACAGGGGGTGGAGGGGGGGGGGGCGAGTTGCGTTAAGTGCGAACGCGATAACGCGTTCTCTTTCAGGTGCTGAAAGGAACCGGTGACGTCATTCGTTGGCACGGCTGGCGAAGGCGCTCGGCGATGCTCTAGGCTAACGACCACCCACTCGGAGCACGCCGGTGCCGTTGAAAGCGGGGCAGACGTTGAGCGAAGCGTTCGAGCCTCCTCGGGCATTCATGGGTGTGTGAAGTGTGTAAGCATCTCTGAGTTCGGCGCGAGGTTATTTTGGAACGGCACGTTTTAGATGAATGAGCGGACGGCAGCCGCTGATCGCGCTAATTAAAGAAAAGAAGGAAAGAAGTGTAAATTTAAGGGCACGTTTTATTTCTTAGACACAATAATAATGATAACTAACAGACAAGCAAGGATAGAAGGAACAGGAGAGAGCGGAAAGGCAGAGATGTTAACCAGTCCAGGAGGAACAGTGTGCTACCCTTCACGGGGGAAAGGGATGAGAGAGACTGAAAGAGAGAATTGCTGCCCGCATCTTCCCACGGGGGCAACTCGAGTAAAAGGGCTGTAGGGGTGTCGCGTGAATGTTGCGTAATTAGGTAATGTTTGAGAAGGCTAAAGTGTTATCTCTTCTTTATTATTCTTATTTATTGAATGAAGGGGATGTTTTGCCTTCAACGTCAAGCGAAAGCCAAGTAAAGACGCCCTTGACTAAATATCGAACGCGTGATCCAGTGCCTACATATGTGGACTGGCCAGTGAATGGTTGTACAGCCCGAGCAGCCGTTATTTTTTTTTCTTAGCAGTTACATCACATTTACCACCGATAACTTCTCATATACTTTCACTGGCATCATTGGCGCGTCTACTTTTCTCTCCGCTTTCCTTTTAATTTTTCTTCCCCATTCCCCTTCCTTTGGTGCGCAGTAGCAAGCTGCATGCTAGAATCCTGATTTATTTTCTTGCCTCTGTCTCAATTTATTCTCTCTCTCCATTGTCTGTTAGTTCTCATTAAAATTCAAGAAAAGGTAATTTAAGCTTGAAACTGGAATGAGTGAATGTGTGTGGTGGGCACGCCTTGATGAGAGGCATCAAGCCTCTCATTCGATTGCACTTTCGCGGAATACAAGGAAAGGCGAGATGTTTGCGTACCCAAACGCATCGGGAATGTTGTGCGTTTTATCTATTCAACACACACACAAACACGAGAAAAAAATGGCCCCGTATCTGCATGTTAATCTGCAAATGTCGTCGAAAGACGATAGAGAGAGTTAACAAAACATTTATTTGATGTTCTGCGCAAGAAATCGGTGAATGCTATTCTGGAGGCGCTGCGTTAAAGCGAGTGCCTCGAGCATGCAGCGGAGGCGAACGAGCGCATCAACTCACGTCAGACGTGAGACATGAGCGCTATCTGGCAGTTTTATTGGAAAAGCGAAGCGAGTGGCTCTGAGACGGGTGTGCGCGCCCGTCTCAGAGGTGATAAGGTGTATAACGCAAGGCGACGGGTAGGTGCCACCACCGTGTCGTCTTAGCAAAACGTTAGAAACACTCGCCTTTTCGTGCAAGCGTTGCATCGTCAGCGCAGCGTGATAAGCGCTACGGTGCTTAGAATTATTTATGCATGCCTTTTCTAGTAAAAGACACGCACACAAAATATCGACGTGTTGTTATGGTGCCTCAGATATGCGCAATATTTGCTTGTTAATTGACAATCGCACAAGTACGAACGCTAAATCTTAAGCAACATTAGTAGGCGCTTCGGATGGGGTCGGCCGTTTGGAGTATTGGCTGGTCCGTTCAGAGTACCTAGTACCGTTAAGCATGGACAAACAGACAAATGTACAGTCAGACAGACTAAAATTTTTACGTCGAAGATCCCCAAGAAAGACTATCGTCTTTTAAAACATCTATCTGTCGTTCTTTAACGTGCATGCACATCGCACAGCGCGCTGGCCTCTACCACTTTGCCTCCATGTGAATGCGACCACCGCGGCGGGAATCGAACCTGTGATCTTCGGGCCAGCAGCCGAGCACGGTAGCCACTGTTGCACCGACCAGGGTCGTAGACAGTATGCGGCTTTAGAACACGTGAGTCCTCCTGGTAACAGGAGTGAGTGCTAAAAACGTCTGCGTGACTTCTTGCGACCTTACATCGCCAAGAGAAAGTTAATTGGAGCATAGAAAATGCTTACCATTCAAAATATTTGTCACGTGTAACCTGCGGTACGTTCACCCTTGCTTACATCAAAAGTATAAGGAAACGTTACTATGTCTTTCTGCGAGCTGACTACTTAACTGAAGTCGACATTCACCAAATTGTTTACGCAGGAAATTCAGCCTGAATCGCTTTTTGCGTTGCATGATGCCGTCTTTTGATGCTCCCAAGACTAGCAGTTTGGGTGAGCTGGTATCCCACGTGAAAGAGAGAGAGTGAGAATTTATTTGAAGACAGAGAGGTTGGTTTTAATTAACGCGTTCTAGCCTGCTACTCTACAGAGAGGATAAGGAAAAAGGGGGAAACGATGGTTT
This sequence comes from Rhipicephalus microplus, assembly GCF_043290135.1. Lineage (NCBI taxonomy): Eukaryota > Metazoa > Arthropoda > Arachnida > Ixodida > Ixodidae > Rhipicephalus > Rhipicephalus microplus. Next base: position 72,465 of record NW_027464868.1, read on the forward strand.
TCGTGTGATTACGGGGGCCGAAAGAAATGATGCGTATGTACAATAGCCAATAATACAGTGATTATCCCACACTTTCGAACCAGTTTAATGCTTTTGAGAACACCTAGAGTAGCCCTTGCAGCTGTTTCTGACTCTTCTTGGTCGCACATCGTAAGCTTTTTTTTTGTGCACGTGTTGGCGCAGCTGGAATCGCTACGGACGCTGTCTGCTTATCTGCCCATGTACTCGTCTGTAATTACGATTGACAACAGGGCGTAGAAAATGGTTCCACTTTAAAATCTCTTTCGAACCTGTGAAAATATAACCCCTGTTTACTTCAAAAGCATCAGAAATTGTTACTATGTATTCCCGTGAGCCGTCTGAGACACCAGACGACTTTACCGTCATCTTTTACAGCGGGTGACTTTACCGTCGTGGCCATTCACCATCTTGTTCAGACGGCAACTTTAGTCTGTATTGCTTTGCGTTAGATGATGCTCTCTTTGCAAAGCTCACAAGGGTAGCAGCTAAGGCGAGTTTGTATCCCTTGCGACGCTGTCTATTTTCCTTCCATCGATACAACTGCAATGAGAACGGCCGTTGTCCGCCTGTAGCTGTCTATCTATTCGTCTACGGGAGCATTGGGACACACCCAGTATATGTAGAACGGGGTCCCCTTGGGTTTGCTGGAGATGTCAAGGACAGTGCTGAAACGTAGATAGACGAGCGATGGGGAAAAAGTGGGTCAGACTGAGGCTCTGTTCTGAAGGGGATGTCCCGAATCGGAGACCACACCCAGTCGTTTCCTCTATCGCTATTATGCCGGATAGTTTTTGTCTTCATTTTTGTCAAGCTTTTGTTTTTCGAAACCTCGCTTTTATTTTATGTTAGGGGGAGGGGTGGTTACTGAGATCTCGTGACACTGTAAGGACATCTGCATGGAATTTTTTCTCCTTGTTTTTATTTATTTATGTGTAATAAACACGCAAATGCGTAGGCTGCGCTACAGTCCACTATCCGATCGTCATATGTTCATACAACCTCTGACGCCACGACTAACTAGAAATCGCCATGCTGAATTGATAGCACCATTTCAAACACGAATCAACACATTTTGGCTCTCGTTTTGCCTCAGACCAATACAGACTGAAATGCTTTGCTGGTTGAATCACAGCAAAACATGCACCAACTCGATTCATTTACATCATAACGAGAAACACTGTCCTTTGTCGGCGCCAACATCCACTCACCCAGTGAGCCATTTTGATCAGATGTAGTGAAACAACCTGAAAGGCTGCATGCTTAGTCGGCAGGTCGTCATACATGCATATCTCACCTTCAACAAATTATTTCTTTAAGTAAATGGTTACGTGTAAAAGCAACAAGCAACTGCGGCAATGAGCTGCTGCGTTTGAAATCCCAGCCACCGCGCTGGTCGATTGGTTGTGGTGTTCGGCTGCTGACTCTCAGGTCGCGGGATCGAATCCCGGCCGCCGTGGCCGCATTTTCAATGGAGTTTAAAATGTTCGAGGTGCATATACAGAGATTTAAATGCACATTAAAGCACCCTATGGGGTTATCGATATTTCCGGAGCCATCCTCTGTAGCGTCTCTGTTAACCTGGTTGTGAGACTTTAAACCCTACCAAATTTACATTTTAAAATTTCTTTATGTTGAGGTGTAGGCGCATGCTATATCTCTGCCTCTTTTGAGTGCTTCATGGCTCGCGTGATAGTTTTTTTCTTTTTTTTCTATTATGACGAGTTTCCCTTTGTACCGACTCTTTGCACGCGTTCGAGCAAACGCGGCGGCGCGCGTGTTCCGCGGCCCGGCGTTCGCGTGGGTGGCGATCGTGTCACACAGCCGCCGCCGCCGCATCGATTCCTGTGGCGGGGTCGAAGAGTTTCGACTGGCGTCACACGGAAAGCGGCAAGGGTGGGCTTCTCAGACTCCCTCCCCTCGTGACACAATATTGACCGTCTCGTGGCACGGATCCTGTCCTTTCTTTTTTGTTTCCTTCTTTCTTTGTTTCTTGTCTTCTTTCTCTCTGTTTCTTTGTTGTAGTCTCTCGAAACTGCTGTCTATCTGAATGTCTGCCTGTTCATATGGCTCCACATTGTGATCTCGTGTGATCTATGTTACCCAATATTATTCCCTACATTATCTATGTTATCTCCGACTATATGTCACCTCCTATATTGCTATGCTACCGTCTGTTAGTTTTCTTAGTTACAGCTTTTCCCTTCAGGTTTTTTGTAAGCATTGTATGAATTTTTTAGTTAAGCATTATGCGGAAGCAGCACCAGCATCAGTCAGCTGACTGCGTGAGTTTTTTTTGTATATAAAAGCACGTGAGTCGAGAATGAAGTTTTGTAAGCCCGATAATTTTGAAAGCTTGGTAGCGTTCGTTTAGTGGAGCCGAAGTTTGCGTGCTTCGTGCGCTTTTTTTGATTAGCGCAAAATTGTACACCTTTTTAACAGAGTAGGTGACCATTCTTAAGGAAAGTGCTTGAATAAAATCACCGGCGTTTTCGAAATGCTCATGTTTGAGAATCGTTTGAATTAGAGTTTTTAGCACAAAACTTACGCAGGTTTTGTTAGGTGCTCCTGACGTTTACGGCATCTAGCGTTGTTTTCATTGCGTGTTGTTTTTTGTGAACATTGAGGAATAGACGCGTATTTAGTTTAGCCTATGTTATAGAAATATGGTGTTGATTAGATGTGTGTTAGTACTTCAATGCTCTATGGAGGAGAGTATGATGTTGAACTAGGGCGCATAGCGGAGTCCTGTGCGCTCTTTAAAAACATGGGCTGACATGAGGCTACATTCAGCAAATGAACGTGTTAGTACGCAAGCTGTACTCCCTTTTGTTATTTGCTTATAGCGATTATGTGATCTATTGAGCTGAGCGGTACTCTTACCGAACGATGGAGTTAGAAATACGTTTTGAGGAGTTATAAGACGCAGTTCGATCTGTTGTGAGAGAGTTTTCGTTGGCGTCAGCGTGTCCTACAAGTAGGCACTCACGACTACGTTGTGAAAGTATGTTCATATAGAATGCAGAATGCGCCCAGATACCTTGTGCAGGTTCAGGCAGCATTCGTGTGAAACCGTGTAGTTGGTTGTGTTTGATTATAGTATAGTGATGAGTTAGCAGATGTGTTACAACATAGTAGGGCAGATGGTAGGAGGATAGTAGTTTTTAAAGACACTGTTTATGATTATTTGGGGCCAAATTGTATTTCCCTTTGTGTCCTTTTTTGGCACGGCAAATTGATCCATCTTCAGTAGACATCTCCGCCTCCATGAATTTTGTAACTTGGGCGGCACGAAATTGTGTCAAAATTTGAGAGTAGGAGGTTTTTCATTTATTTACTTTTCTTGAGAAGCCTGGAGGGCTTGAAGCGATTCCATTGCACTTGACAGCTGCGTGGTAGTTTGTTGTGTGGTTCGTTTTGCTGTTGTCAATCATTGTGAGGTGGTTTGGGATTTGGTTGCGAGTTTGCAGCTGGAGGGTCCAAGCCAGTCCATCGTCCTCGTCACCAGCCATTCTCTTCGTGCCCAGCGGTTGAGAGCGCTGGCCAGCCGAGATTTTCCGGACGGCGCAGGAGCTGTTACGTTTGGCCCAGCAGCTCGTCTTAGCAGACGCCATTGTGCGTGAACCGGTTAGCGAGAAAGATTTCTCCTCGATATCGGCGCCCGGTCGGAAGCAATAAGCACGACGCTGTTCTGCAGGTGGGCCTGGCAGTTTGCTGTGGCCGGGTTATGAGGGACTCGACGGAAGCTTTTCGAACAACCTTTCGTTGAGTGGGGTCGAACAGCGTGAGACGGCGTCACTGTTGCAGTTCTCATGAAGTCAACCTCTCCACACAGCCATTGTCGCCTACGCGAGGTCGTGGACCAACAGTTCGGAAGCCTTGGAAAGCGTCGCAGTCGCAGTTCTCAGTGATCAAACATCTGGCCTGCCGAGTTCGAGAAACTTCTGGAAACACTGTATCATAACGCAGCCATGGACCGCTGCTGACGTTCGTGTCAGCGGCCATCTTCTCCCCGGAGGAGCTCGACTTTCTCTCTTCACCGTACTATACCTCCCTAGCCCTGCGAAGTCTTCAAGGCTTGGGCCGGGTGCGTCATTGTGTGGAGCGCTCGTGTTACCCATTGGACCTTTTCGCCCGTGTTCCTCATCATACGAGTGGTTCACTATATGCATCCATTCTGGTGGGTGGACCACTGAGACTTCACGTCACCTGATTCGCGCCAACAGTGGTCACCGCCTTCTTCGGACCTCCGTGTAAGGAGACGACGGGCTGTAAAAGCCGAATACATTTGTACACAACAGCTTAATCTCTGTACAGTTCCATCTTGATCATCATGTAAATAAACCTACGTTTTGTCTCTCTAAGAACGCGTCTCCTCGCTGATGAGCATCGGCTATGCGGACGACGGCGGGGAACCATCTACCGTAAAGATACCCGCCGTACCTGCCATCGACCTCATACCCTTCCAGTGCAGAGGGGTTCGAGTGAGAACACGGTCAGTCACAGACACAACAACGATGTCGAAACTCCAAGGAGAGAAACCTCTCATTAGTTTACGGGCTCGTTTTCGTTGGCCTAGGCCTTCCAGCATTTACGGATCTTCAGGCAGCTGACGTTGGATTTCCGATAAAAATAAAAAAAAAATAATTGTGATTGCCGGCCATTTAGGAGCCATCAAGCAATACGAGAAAAGCAAAACGTCGCAGTTTCAAGTGGCCATCGAGGACGGCGAGGCGGTGCGAATTGGCGCCAGTCTTCGCATCGTCATTAATCTCTCTTTGCGGCCGGTGACGTAAAGGCAATAAGTGGAATGTGGGGCCTAAAAGACCGGTGAATGAATGGACGCCCTTGATGATCCTCTAGTGGGACATCTGCCCTCGACTACTTTCTCGGCTAAGAAGGTGTGCAATGAATCCCGTGTGGCGCACTATTTCCTCCCGTTCTCCTGAATAGTCGTTTCAGTTGTGCCTTCCCGTTTTCTAATTCTGTATCCCGATGGAGTCATCTTCTGCGCTACTTTGTCTGATTGCTCCGCAGTGAATTGCAAAGCCCGTTTCGTGTACCGAACCAACACTAACCTTACACGTGTGACCCAAAAGAGTACCTGTTTACTGCCCTGTGAGGATTGAACTTGCCGGTGCTCTTCACAGTTCTCTCAACGTTCCTGTAGAATAAAAATTATTTGTAGGGCTTGTTGGTCATTCATAACTGTGTTGCCCTGCATAATTAGCGTGTAGGCTACTGCAAGCTCATCGCGGTCACGGTGAGAGATTACTATCTTTTGCTTGCAATATAGAATATGCTCCTGGGGGGGATCTGCAAACCGAGGTGCACCTTAACGATGTTCTAAAAACGATATTCACGCGCCATAGAGGATTTTTTGAGTTTCGAGTTTCTGCACATGCCCTTCGCTTTTTTCATTAGTCCTAATGCAAAATAAAAACAAAAATACGGTGTACAGTTGTCGTTTGGTGTCATATGCAAGAGGGCGCTACTCCAAGAACTCGAGGGCAATAGTTTTCAGCTCTTAACTGCACTGCCTATGAAATCGGAGGTGTTTCAAACTTCTTAACCGCGTGGTTTTGCCGCTCCTTCGCGACTAGCTCGTGTTTGACTAGACGATGATGTCATGTAATGTCATAATCATGTCATAATCACACCACAAAATATGCCGACCAGAGATGCCATTTGGTGTTTTCCTCAGATTATGATTATTTGCATCACTTCGTGTGGATGCTAACGCCGCTCATGCATTCTAACATTTCGTGTTTCATGAGACTTCAAAGTAAGCCGCAGACTGGTGCTAATTGGTTCATGTGTAAGTCTGGGATATGCGCTGTTTTAAAACGATAACGGCGAAGCAGATGCAGACGACGAACACAATTACGCGAGACAAAGCGAAACTTTTTAACTATATATTGGCCTTCCGTCGCTTCGCGGCCTCTTTGTAGCTGCCCTTGTGTTTCCCGTTCCATAGTATTGCGTCGTTGTTTATACTCTGGATGTTCGGCTCGCTGCTGCCGCTTTGCTGGCATTCGTCGAGTTAATTGTTGCTTTCTTCGTTTGCAGTGGAACAAGGTGTGCGTTTGATCTAGCAGATACTCTAATCAACTACATCTTACTCAAATGTCTTGGAAAATGAACGAAACAGGCACGAATTGTGCATGTTCATGTCATTTTCGTCCGTTGTTCAAAACATTTTCGCAACAACTAGTTTATTTTAGGAGAAATTGCGCGTAGTGACATTTAAACGTTTGTTTTGGTGAATACACGTTTATGATAGTTTCCCGATTAGCCTCACAAATCCATGTGGCACATTGACCGTTTGTTGGGCTGACTGTGGCCTTCATTTGATTTGAACCAGTGCATGGTGAGTAGTGAGACTTCCCCATTTTATCTAGCACATGCCCGTTTATGACGATGATAGTTATTTCGTACGGGGTCAAGAAGTATGCACTGTTAAAAACATTTAGAATCCTCACGCTATATGTTCTGTTTTACACTTCTATCGTAATTAGATCAGTGCTGTCTTCATCAAAGATTAATATATTTTCCTCTTTTTTTTGCATTCAGTTTGATCTGAACACTGCATAACATTCTTAACTTGCATAATATTTTGTTGTTGTATATTTTAAGTGTTTTTGCTTATTGTAAGCACTTCTGGCGCCTATTTGCGTATCTATGTATCTGTGAAGCCGCTTACGTCTGGGTGCTCTCGTGATCACCCCCTAACTTGGCGTAGACCAAAATTAGTATAGGATGGTAAGATAGTATTACGAATTTGACGCGCTGATAAGCACGTGAATAATGTCACAATTCCGTCGCGTATATCGTCAAACAGTTCCAACCAAACACTTCCCATATATGTGCCACAGGTATACAGGCATGTGCCACAGGCAATTGAAACTTAGCATCTACCCAGGAACGACAAGAACACACAGAAGCAATTTTAAGGTGTGAGTGCTAAAAAAAACTGCAGCGTCGGCCAAATAAATGCAAAAAATTAAGGTCAGGGTCCCAGCAGGAATCGAACCCAAGTATTCTGTATGGCAATTGATCATTCTACCAGAGAGCCACGCTAAGCCTCGAACTGCTTTTCCAATGGACCCAAATGTTTCTTCAATGTAAGTTGTGGTTGCAGGGCTCGCTATCCGATTTCTCAAAGCATACATGTGTACTCTTTTGATACAGCCGTCACGCCGGTATATCGTCAATTGTAGTTGGGTGCCGTGCGCTGGAGTTTATTTGTGCAGCAGTGTCCAGGGCCAGCATCCTCGCAAGCACTAGCGCTTCATATCAGCTCATCGTCTCTAGTGTTGCTAACACTCAAGTTTCTCTTGGCATCGTTGCGCAAGTGCAAACAACTAGTTATATAAACACCTAAAATTCTTCAACATGTGTCTGTGCGTGCAACTTTTACACATATGTTTAGCGTCATTTCATGACCTGCCGCTCAATAAAAAAATACGACATGGTCACCTTTCCTCCGCCTGTTTCGCATAACATCGATTACCAAGCTGCGTGGCACCTGCTGAATCTTGTCAACTCCGGCATTCTTCGATTGCTTTGATGATATTCATGTCTTTTTTATGCCTGTAAGTGTTTGTTTTGAATTATATTTCTTTTTGTTAAAAGTTTCGAGAAAACTTATTATACTGCCCAACTGAAGGGCTCTCGAAAGAGATTAGCAGTATTGTAAATAAATAAATAAATAAATAAATAAATAAATAAATAAATAAATAAATAAATAAATAAATAACCTCAAAAATGCGGTATTTTCAATGCTCTGAAGCATTAACATTGCCAGCGAGAAACATTGGCGCTTACAGTTTGCAATTTGGTTATCTAGAGGAAGTTAGAGCTGAGATAATTTATTCGCTGCTGTATTTCTCTGATACTGCGCAGAAGCTCTTCTCAAAGGGTCTCTATTTTTTAGGATCCCTTAAATTAATTGTTTTTATACATTGACAAAACAAAAAAAGAGGATGTGAGAGGGAGAGAGAGAAAGCGCTTTGAAATTTAAATATTGAAAAATGACTTTCGTTTGGAAAAATTGGTTTGGTATCATAGTTAGCGCTTTTTTTAAGGAGCACGAAGTCTTAAAGTTGTTTTGTTTGTTGCTTTGCTTGTTTTACTTTGCGAGGGAACAAAAAGGCGTGTATGGCGCTTACGCTTACTTTTTGGAGTTCTTAAGTAAAGCTACGGTAGCATGGAATTTTTCCTGAAGCAAACTGGATGTCACATTTCTCAGCGGGTGGTACGCTGGAACTTCAGCAGAAACACAGACTCACGCGCGCACGCACGCACACACGCACTCAAACGCAAGCCTCGCCATGCTAGACCATACCATGCCACGCGTGTGAAAGTGCATTAGTTGAAAAAAAAAAAAGAGCTCAGGTTAGGTTTTTCAGCTCCGCACTATTATTTAAAACTTCAAGGTGTGAATAGCTGTTAAACGGCGTGGAAGATGGGGCGTTATTATTATTATTTTTTTTCATCGGGTACTCTCGTGGAATCATGCGGCGGCCGAAGTAGGTTTTGTTCTGTAAAGGGTGCTTTACTTTGAGCACAGGTGCTGTGGTAAAAAGCCTCCCCCCCCCCCCCCACTTGAAAAAAAAAAACGAATTACGGTCGGGAGTGAGCGGATGGTTCCTCGCATAAAAAAATGAGCTTCCTTTCAACATCGCTTTCATGATTACTTGTAAAGGAGCGCGAAAAAAATGAAGCCGTGTTTTTTTTTTTCGGTTAAAAGAATGGGACGTGAGATACGCGTTTTTTTTACTTGTGTATGGGTCAACAATATCTCCAGTGTGGTGAAAATATAGAGCGCATTTCAGATTTCCTGCGTCAGTGTGGGAAAGATCCATCATTACCTTTGAACGCGCGCGCACGCAAGTACGCACACACGCGCACACAGGCACGCAGCGTGAGCGACAGGACCAGACGCTAATCTCGTAACTCTGTCGTGTCGTCTTGTGTTTAGCGCTAGAACTTTCCTGTGAATACGTACAAAGTAACATGTCAATGCATTTCGAAAGGCATACGTCGAACGCATAAGGTACATTAATATTGAGGTTACTCTGTGCTGTCATCTTGCATCTTATCTGCATAACAAGCTCGCAGCCAACCACCTAATTAACGGAGGCTGCTGTGTCGGTAACAGCACCGAGCAGCAGAACTCTCACTTCAACGTAAGACCGTGAGATATTCCAACATTCTAGGGTGATACCGACATCTCTGGTGAGACAGAGATGCTACAATATGATAATATCCTTCCTCAACTGCATTTCATATATATATATATATATATATATATATATATATATATATATATATATATATATATATATATATATATATATATATATTGCAACGCATTTTTCTAACGTGTTTTCCCTGATGAAGGCCGTTCCCCGGCTGAAACGTAGGAAAAATAAAAAGTTTTCGTTTTGGCCGTCCTCCACCTCTTGGTATTTTTCCACTGGATCCAAGAACATATATATATATATATATATATATATATATATATATATATATATATATATATATATATATATATATATATATATATATATATATATATATATATATATATATATATATATATATATATAACCTGTGGCACACCTCTGTGCCCAAGTCGCGACGTAGCTGCGGCTCTGTGCAGCGACGTTGAATCGATCCATTTTTATTTGCTTCCATTAAAACACGGAAACCTGCTTGCCATAAGTTGGTTCTCTTTGGCCCTCCCTTGCCTTTGCCTATTGGACATATTTAATCATCATCGCCATCATAATCATCATTGTAGTCGTCGTCGGGGACATTTAGGCTTCTAAAACTGTTGTGCACGTGTGGTCCTTGCGCACCGTCCTTGTGATCGTACAAAACGTCTGTTGTCTTTCATGCATGGCTAAGGGATATCGACTACGCGCCGTTCGCCCTCTCGTCGGGTAGCGAGGAATCGCGGTGGTGCAAACCGAACCGGCTCTGCTTCTATACGATTGCCGACTGCCTATATTGCTGACAGCTGCCTCTCCGTGTTTGTCCGAGAGTCCCGTCAATATTGAATGACATTCGCTGGCAGCATGAGAACACGTATTCATCTCTCCATTATGAATAGTTGCCTTGGGGTGCTGATGTTACAGCGTCGTATGCAAGCACCGCCATGCAGAGTGTGCAAGATTAACCACGCTATTTTTATTGTCCACCACTTTGTGCCTGCGTGTTGAGCTGGCGTTGGTGATGTTTTTCATTCGTTCATTTTTTTTTCTTTATTTGTCGTCTGGGCGGGCGATGGTATGAAGTCGATACGGAACACATTGCTCTTTCATGTGGCTGCATTACTACCACAGGAATTGAACGGCTGATGACTGCCTAGGGTTATAGGTTTCCCGGTCCGATATCATGCGGAGAAAGCATAAAGAATGCTTAGGTAATGCACCTATACAAAAGTTCTGGCAAGAGGCCTATTGTGTTTTACACGAGATAATGGTACTTTCAAATGTCACTCGATTGACATGGTGGCGTGAGAACGTGTCGTAGAATTGTTTTGCCGAATTGGGAAATAGCACCTCTATAGCAGAGTGCCCGCAAGGGTTCTATTGCGATATCAATATACGGACACTGTCAGCAGACGTGGGCCGTGGTCGTCGCCGTCATGTCCAAGACATGCATACTTATGTCTTTATTGTTCATCACCCCGTGTCTTTTTGCTTGGCTGGCTACGCGATGTTTTTTTTCCTCGTCTGGAGGATGGTATACAGTCGATTTGGTAATATTTGTTTTTTCATGTTGCCGCATTCCTAACGCAAGAAATAAAACGGGTGGTCACCAGCTAATGTCATTCGTGTCGCCGTCTGATATCTCGCTCTGGAAGAGTAAGTAACGCAAATACAATGCATGTGGGATGAAATTCTGGCGAGGCACTTATACAGTATAGTGCCAAGGAAGCGAGAGTTGGGCTTTCAGCCGTTATAACTACAACGCTTTGTGCTCGTGTCGTAAATTCATTTCGCCGCACTAAGACAAAAACGTCAGCAGAAAAATCAGAGCCTACTCGGACTCACTCAAGAAATATATTTTGCGCTGAGGACTCGCGTGGAATCAGAGTCACTGTAGTTTTTCTCGGTCTGACTCACTTGGACTCAAACTCAATAACATATTACTTGCTTAGCTGTACTCCCTCAGACTCGGACTCACGGCATCACTTGGCTTAGAGTGTGCCTCAGTGAGTCGACTGATGCGCGGTTATTGTAAAATTAGTTTTTTTTAGTCTTGCCGTCAATGTTATTTAACGCCAATACCTCACGTAATTGGTGCTGTCCGATACGCTTTTATACTTTGTAGCTGCAAATAATTTAGTAAAGGCATTTTTTATAAGTACGCTACTCGCACGGGATATCTTTATCAAAAACTTCCCCTGAGAGAGCTTGTGCGGCAAGGTCATGGTGCTCCCCTTCCCCCTCCCTAATCATCGCCTCAGGGTAAATTGAACTACTCGCCACTGGTTTATACTATACATATGCTCAGTTAAAGGTAAGCTCTTACGGCCAAGACATGTTTGGCTCAGCCGCGGTGTCAAAATCCCTGATGAAATCATCTCAAACCAGAGACACAAACATGCATCTCTACGGCAAGGTCATCTTTCTGAAATACCACTTCTTGAAACATAAGTGTAAAGGAATGGTGCGTTTGTGTTGACAGGTGGCGAGTAAAGCAGTAGACTAAAAATTGTCCGGTGGGAAACACCGTCGCAAAGAGCATGCGTGTCCTCTCCCCAGCTTTCACGTTTGTGCAGCTGAAACGGCCTTTCTTTCTCAATGCGTCGCTCACCCTCCTAATCAAGAACAGCATGTACTATAGGAGAGACAGCCCTCCCTTTCATTTTTCTTAGCCTGGGGCAAATGTTCGATGGAATGCCGGTCACCTCGCTTCGCTTGTTGATTTATTCCCTGCCACTTGTCTCTGCGGAAGCACTGTTTTCGCTTAGGCCACGAAGCATCTCCTAATAATGAGCGGTGAGTCAGAGACTTACTGCTATCATGTTCCACCGGAACTCGAGAGAATAGGAAGCGTGCGGGAAAAGCAATATGCCTCGCGTCTAATCGGATCATATTCATCGAAGAGGCCATTACTATAGCGTCAGGATGTGTGCTGTTCCAACTGCATAAATAATCCACGAAGTTTTCTTGGCAGGTTTGTCCAGACATTCACTACGATAAAAATGCAAGCTGAAGTTCATTGGGCGAATGATCTGTTATTTTTTTGTACTTTTTGGGGGAACGCCGTTTTGCAAGATAAATGACGCCAATGCTCGAATAAATACCTTCGGGACACGGATGGCACTGCCCTCGAGGTACTCAATGAGGCCCCCCAGTTCCGAGTGGGCTCGTTGTCATTCAGCGAAGTAGTCGGTGCTTACGACTCCCAAGAAGCCGTCATCATCCTGGTCATCCTGCGGTCGTGCGTCGTCGGGGGCATGGCAGACGGTGTGTGAGAGCTTTATTCCAGATCTCTAAACGACGGCAATGTCGAATTCTTGCAGTCTCAGTGTCATTCAACTCCTTACCACTACGCCCGCTACTGCTCCCCCAATCCCACCACTTCAGGCACCCACTTTATTCTGCAAACTTCGTTCCATTTCATTCAACCCCACTCGCCCTCTACTGGTCCCACCGATCCTCTGACATTTCGCCAGCTCTTCATTCAATCCACTTTATTCCACTTCGTTCAACCCTATTGCACGCCACCAGCTACGCTGTCTCGTCCGCCAAGCGGAGCTGACAATTTTTTGCAGTAGTAGATTTCCGGTAAAATCTTTGGTTGCGAACTTTTCGGCGGGGCACGGCTGACCTGCACAAGATCAAAATGCCATAGCAAGTCAAACACGTCTATACGAGAAGGGAACGCGTGATATGACAGCCTGAGAGTACGAGGTAGTCCCTCCCCGAGAAGAAATGTCCCCCGAATTCGTCTCGTGTTCGCTGGCCCGCGCTGACGCTACACGGCAGGCTGCCGGGACGGCGGTCAGCGACGAGTCCTCGGGGAATTGTATGCGCGCATTGCCGCGTCCGCTGGAGCGATGGAAAGTTTGCCGACGTTGGCGCCAGCTACTGCGGTTTCCTTACCAAGTCTGTGTGTGTTGTGTAGGAGGGTGCCCGTGTACTGATTATTTCGCGACAATTTTGCGCTGCTTATTTCATTTTCGGTCTTCCCACTCCGCAGAAGGAGGTTGTTTGTTTGCCCGTCGCCGGGTGACGGGGACTGGCCGGCGGCGCGGTCGGCCTTATTGCCTTATTGGCCGCGCGAGAATTGCTCTGTTGTCGCACCCCGCAGGCGCCTCACTGTCAAGAAGCGAGGCGCTGGCATGCTTTTCTTTTTCTTCATGACGTTTCTTGGCTCCATATCAATGCTTCTAACATTACATTTTTTTTCTTTGCATTTCCCCAATTGCAAGATGACCTCGAGATATGATATTCTATATTTCACATCTCCTCCTCTTCTCTCGTTTTCTCTTTCTTGTCTCACTTTCTATTGCATTATATCTTTACTCTTACTTGTGATTAACCTATACGTATGGATAAAGAAATAGAAGTTGAAAGACTCGTTTTTTTAAAGGTAATATAATGATAACGAACAGACAATGATGGCAAAGACAGTATAGTCGGTGTGATTAGTAGTAAGTGAAATGTTGTAACGAGGATATAGAGGGATTCAAATTCGTGTCCTCTGCTTGGCAGCCCAGTATTGTACCAATACACAACGCCGGTGCTTCGAACTCGTTTGCAAACTGTGCAGGCGTCCCGTTCCGTAAGGCACCGTGTTAACATGCGTTTTAAAGCGTTTTGGAACAGTAAAGTAACATCCAGGCGTAGCACAATGCCCATTGCGTAAGGAGTGAATCGTTGAGTTCTCCAACCTATTTGAAGAGCCTTCCGGCGTAATTCTTTATCGTCATAAGCCACACCACCAGCAAAGTGTGCAGAATGCCTTGCAGGTGTGTAGCGGCTACCGCGCTTCAACGAAGAATGGCGAATAATGGCATAGTGTACGCTTCCCCACTTCGCAAGGATTATGATAAATTATGACGTAACAAGTACCATGCACCTGCACTTGTAGTATAGGTACTCAAGAGCGTTGAAGAACGTTCTATGAAGGCCGCTCTTCTAGCTTTCGCTGTGGCTGTGCTGCGTTTTTCGCGCTGGCCTAGCGGTATTTTTTTTCTTCGCCATATTATGTTATATACTTCGTTCTTCCTTACTTGGTGTCTTTAGATATTATCTATCCTCCTTCAATGCTTCCGCTTTTTTCATGGTTCCCTTTCCCGATGTATTATTTCATTTAGGGTTTTCTTCTTCTTCAGCAAAGTCCTATGAATGGCAAACATCCGGTAGTCGCGGTGTCATGCCATGGCCTCCTTTATCTTGATGCCGGTTGTTTGTCTTGCGACCGCTAGAGCCACTGTGTCAACAAATGAGCGGTGGTGGCCTGTATCCGACTCGCGTATATACGGCACTTCTTCTAAGTCCCAAGCTTCTTCGGGCAGAAAAAAGTGTGCCCACTGGTTCCCCTTGTTACAGCTACGCGCGGAGCACTTTAGGGGGCCGGGCTGCCGACATGTAGTATTGCTGCCGTACGCTGTAGTAGGTCATACTAGGCAGTCTTACGCTGTCATATTCTTGCGTATTCTGTGATATTCTGTAGTATGCCGTAGGGTGCTGTAATATGCTACAGTACGCTTCGTACGTTGTCGTATACTGCTATATGGTTAATTTTTAGCATGAAAATGTTTTATGCCGGCGTCCCCCAAGACTTCAGTGACGTATTTTTGTCACGGAAATGACGTTGCAAATGTACACGATCGACCGCCATAGTCACTTGCGAAAGCCAAAGCCACTGTGAGAACGAATGAGCGGGGGGGTCATATATCCGAGTGGCGTAAATACGTCACTTCCGCCAAGTTTCAAACTTCCTCGGAAAGGAAGAATCGTTGCAAGTGGTCCACCGTATTACTATTTCATTTCCTCACAAGTGGCAGTTTGTCTCTGATCCAGTTGCGCTAGATCACTAAAGAGTGTGTGAGGTTCGCTTCCTCGGGACCTCTCGAGACTGTCCACTTTCCTTACAGTGAAAGCTGTTATTAGATAACAGTAACAGGCGTTTTTGGCACCGTAGTTGTCCGCTGCTGCTGGTGTCTATAACTATTATTGCGTGAAATAAGAAAAACAAAATTTATAATAGAAACATCAAGGGCACAACGGAATTTGAACCCGGGTCTCTGCGTGGCAGCCCGGTATTCAAAGCCACCTCCGTGCTTGAAATTTCTGTTGAAACAGACCCTGTACAGGCTTCATATCGGGGATTCAATCACAGTAATAGAACGTTTTAGAAGAGTAAAATAAATGCGAATAGCTTAACGAGTTGGTCGCTTTTTCCTTTAAACCCATTACGATAGGCTCAGTTCATGGCCAACATTCACCGCATAAGCAAAGTGCACATAACGTCTTAGTAATCTGGGTGCCCCGCTATTGCTCGAAATAACGAATAATGGCGTAACAAGTCTTTTCACACAACACAAAATTAGGATGATTTTTGTCGTAGCGGGTGCTATACGCAAGTTTTTACTAGTAGTAAAATGAAATCGAGAGTTCGGTGGTTACTTGTCTGGTTGGGATGAAACATGATGAAAAAGACCAAGTACACCGACCAAATAAACGCTTTAAAGCTTCCATTTGAAAGCCTGGTTCACATGGGGAAGTTTTGTGAACAAAGCTTCCGTCTGGAAGCTGAAACGTTGTTTTCTTTTTACCTTTTCTTTTGTACGTGTACTTCATTTTCTTCATCATGTATTTGTAGTAGTTGCCTCAAGAATGTTTAATTAAAAAAAAAGACCTAGAAATACTTCTCTTCCAGCTTTCTTTGTGCTGTGAATTCTGCGCAGACCAGGTGCTTTTCTTGGTTGTACTTATTTTGATAAATAGGCACCTGTCTTCCTATAACTCAGCACCGTATACGCACAGAGAAACATATACGGTATAAATTCAAGAGTTGCTGGAACTCGGAGAAATACAGTGACAAGGGTCACGTGTGATATTCAAAGCACCGCATCGCAAAATGGGCCTCGTTTCGGTAATACTGACGCCCGTGCTCTGATGTGAGCTGTGCTACGTTACGTCGTACCATAAGTTATCCCTCTAACTCATGGTATGGTAATTTTTTTAGGGGGGGTGTGGGATTATGGCTTTTTAGCAGTCTGCGCTAGCGTCAGAGAATGTGTGCCGTCCAAAATGGGTGTACCTTTTTTCGCTTCTTTCTTGTAATAAATTTGAATTTCAAGTTTGCGCTCGTCGTCACGTCTACTCTTGTGTCCTTGCATTTTGCGCTTCAAGTTTGCTCCTTATTGTCTTACAAACTCGTCGAAGTTTCCGTGCTTCTATCCCTTTAACGGCATTGTAGTCGACGTTCTTGGTTAGCCCATGATGAGCACATAACTACTACACTTAAAAAAAAGAGGGGGGGGGGTGGCATCTAGCTACTAGCACTTGACTCAAAAAAGCCGAGATATGGGGCCTGGACAAAACAACGGCCACCTGCACATGACACCGATTTTCGCAGTGTGTGGTATTGGCCGAAATTTTTATCAATTATAGTTATTTGATATTCTGCCGGTCATTTTTTGTGATTTTTAAATTTTTTATTTGATACTGTCGATCTCACCAGGGATCATTACAGGAAGGGCATATTGACTTGTGACAATATAACAATACGAATCGAAAACAGTCAATTACACGAAAGGAAGATATTGGCAGTTTGAAAGATAAACGAGAAAATGTAATAGTTCATCATAACAACAGTACATCTTTGTACAGAAAAATAAAAGGTGGTTAAAGAGGTCTATAAAACATAAAACTGAAGTAAGAATGCGGTGATGTAAAAGATGGTGAAAATAAAATGAAGTGACAATGTGTAGAATAAACGGAACTATAGGTAGAGCATAATAGCAAAACATATATATACATAAGTACTAGTAATACAAGTAGATCATAACTGGACAGCGTGTAGCTGATGTTCAAGCAATGCAAAGAAGGAGGATAACGTCGCGCTTGTTAGGATCATTTTTATTTTTCCATGTTGTCACGTCTATAAAGTCAATGTGACCGGAATAATGATATATGTAAATCTTATTCTGCGGTGAAACTTGATCGAATGTGCTGAGCGCACCTAATTGTGCCATGTTGCCATGCACTAAGTGTGCTGTCTGTGAAGCGAAGGCAGGTGCGAGGCTTTAGCACAGATAATCTCAGTAGTCTGCTTTTTTGACGGCAACGACAATGATTGAGCAAATGCGCCTGAATTGTCTCGAACTCAGCGTCTTAAAAGACCATTAGCAAGAAGCACGAGACACTTTCGCGTCCAGTTCCCGTTCTCCGTCTTCGTTTTGTGCGTTGCAGTCTAATTCATGTCTTATCGACACGCCCAAACACACAGCTTCTCCATTAATTGGAAATTTCTGTACTTTCCCAGTTGTCTCGCGTCTCGCTCATGAAGTTTTCTTCTCCAAAGCATAATTCAATCTACTCGCTATTTAATGTCAATATTTATATGGCTTGCAACGGAAAATTAAGAAAAAAGAAAAAAACATGGCCGCTGAAGCTCCTCGCAGCGTTTAGCGTAAATTAGTATCAAGTGGCGCTATCTGAACATGTGTGCGTAGAACAAGTTCGTCTGTGATACCGTGGTGTAAGCTTGTCTGCATTGCGCAGACAGATTACACCACGGTAAGACGTCGTGTAACTGTTAATTGCTTGTGTAGTAGCTGCAGGAATCGTTACCTCGTGTAGAAATATTGGGTGGCTTTAGTGTTAAAGGCTTCTTTGTATGTTATGAATTCTACAATAAATGGCAAAGCTCTCTTGACCGATTTGACATGTCAGCAGGCTGGCTGCAACTGCGCTAGAGAGTAATTAGGCGAATTTAAATGAGCGTTGGGAGACCTCGGTGCTTGATTACGCACAGGCCTGTCGGATGCCCGTGGTGCGGCTCGCACAAACAGGGAGTCGTTGTTGGCTGTAAAAAGCAATAGCGAATGGCCGCGGTGGGCATTGTCAATTAAAAGTTCTTTCGTCCGCTGGCAGGAGCCAAACTGTCTTACTGATTCCTGCGTGCATTTTCACCCCCATGCGCCGTGTTGTCTTTTTTTTCTTCCGGAAGCCCATTCGGCCTTATTGTGGGCATTCCATTAGTACGACCCCGGTTGGCATCTCTCGCAGCGTTTCCTATTAGTGAAGTGCGCCGGGCACTTATCGCTCTAATTGATTGCGCAGTCATGTGACGAGGAGGAAAACGCTAGACCTCTCTTTTTCCTCTCGCACATTACGCTAACAAGCTGCCGAATTTCATTTTCTGCCACTTCGCACTGAGAAGAATTAAGCGACTAAACTTTAATTCTGAGTAGGCGCAGTGTGCGTCGTAAATGTTCCAACACTTTATTCCAGGTAGCCGCTGGCTATCGCCATCTCTCCGAGCCCGTTCTGTCGCGCTGCACTGATTTTTAAAGCGCAGTTCTTTGGTGCCCACTCCTGCATTAAGCAGCGCAACTGTTGCTGTTGCCGTTGGTGGCGTAACCGACGGAGGTGAAAAAATAAAAAGAGATTAAAAAATACCCAGGACCGAAAAGGATTTAAACCCTGACCCTCGGCGTAGAGTATTCTACCACAGAGCCACGCTGGTGTTTTAAATACGTTTGCAAAAGGACACTATAAAGGCGCCATGTCAGGCGAGAAATAGCGTAAACCTACGTAATATAGCGTGCAGAATGGTAAGATAACAACCATCCATCACCATGCTAATTGCGCAACGAGCGTCTGCTTTGATGCCTCCCACTCATAGCAAAGTGCTGAGCTGTAATTCGTCATCGTCAGACGCACCCATCATTAACAAAGCGCCCGTTATAATACTTTGTGTAGCGGGTACCTCACTTCTCCGGACAAAGAATAATAAGAGCGCAGGGGGTGTGGTCGTACTTCACAAAAATTGCTTTATGGTCTAGTGGATACCTTGTCGAAAGCCAGAACTTCAAACACTGTACGCCTTGCCCCAACACGAAGCTGCGCTCAGAATTCCCATTAGGCAGTATCGTAATCGCCGCAGACGTTTTTTGGCGTCGGGCATAGACGTGGACTTTACACACTGCACATAATTATTTTGTACTTCTGCGGGTAACTTTAATGTGTATTTCTAACGACAGCTAATACAAGAGATATGTAAACCCACTTTTGAAGATGTAATGCGAAAAACTCGATGAATCGCGTTCTCAGAATCGTTTTTAGATGTTTCAAGGCAACTTACAATGAGCTTTATGTTGCAGATAATGTATTTTTGGCGGGCGCACGATGGTTACAAGACATTTGACGGTTACCTGAAGTAAAAAAAAAATAGACACCAGTATTTTTTGTTAACGCGAATGCATTTCTTAGTCCGGGCGTGTCAGGCGTCTGTCGGTGTCGGCACGCGGGTGTTATCTCTCTGCTCTCAGTCTCTCTCCCATAGCAACAGCTGTGGTCGCAGCCTCGCCCCTAGCGATCGGAGCAGGTGGTGCGGGTGCAGCAGCAGAGAGTAAGTGGAGAGGAGGAGCGCGCCCTGGCTTGTGAGGGGGCTCGCATTGCAGGAGCTCGGCCGAGCTCCCGCGTGTGTGCAGAGAGTGTTGGAGAGGGCAGTGCTTCGCCTCTCCTCTTGCCGTTTGCTTTCCTTCCTGAGCCCCACTCTCCCGTTCACTCGCTCGTACGTATACATAAATGGAGTGAAGCGCGCGCTTCACTCTCGACCGTTCGCTGGATGATGAATGTGCAAATAAATGGTTATGGTACAAATCCTCGTCTTGTCATTAATTTGCGCCATTAAAATTACTACTCCGTGAGGCTCTCGGTGCACGATTGCCTTTGGATAGGTGGGAGCAATGTTTAAAGATTTGTATTAGCATTAAAGGTTATCATTAAGTTGCTTGGCCTCCGTGTTCTTGGAAAACAGAAAGCTGGCATGAAAGAATGAAATACCATTCCCACGAAGACGCCAAAAAGACTGCCAAACACTGATCGACAACACAACCGAAACGCGTCGCTAAACACGGTGATTTTAAGAAATGTGTCACTGTAGCGACTCACGGGGAATGCAGTGGGAAAGCTTTATTTTTGTCCTGCCGCGTAGTGGGCGTCTGTCTCGTAGGGACTTGCTCGGAAGAATCTTGTTTTCAGGGAGCGAGTCTAGTCGGGATCGGGGGGATGTCTTTAAAGATGAATACTAGGACACCCACAGAAAAGCTGGGAAGGGGCGAAGCACGTAGGGAAGGCTGTTTCAGCTCCATTAACCTGAGAACTTGGGAAGGGGGGAGAGGCATACGTCGGCGAACTCACTCATGATTCGACTCATACGTACTCACTCAGACTCAGATCGAGCCTGAGTTTGAGTGAATCGGGATGAGTAATGTTTCGGTGAGTTTGAGTCTGAGTGAGTCCTGCTCAGAAAAAAATTCGTGAGTCTCAGCGCGAGCGAGTCCAAAGGGCAAAATGTATTTAATGAGTAAGTCTGAGTTAGTCCCACAAGTTTTTCTGACCTATGTGGGCAAGCATTCAATATTTTGATAGATATTTCTTTGACGAGGCACAAGTGGTGCCTAGTAAGCCTGCAAAATGGACATGTAGTGAAAGGTATACCCGCTTCACCAACGTCATCGGAAAATGCGTCGAAATGCAGCTTGTTGTTCTTGTTCATCCTTCTTGTTCTTTTCTCTACATGATTTATTTCAGTCCTGTATGGCACGTAGGAAAAGGTGTTTCGGCTCCACTAACGTCGTCGGCTATTTGTTGGACAAACTGTTGTCGCCTTCTTCGTTTTCATCGTACTGGTGGTGAGTTGTGGGATTCGGCCATCGTGGCGCCTACTCGTTCTTTTGGTAGACCGTGATGACAGGAGACACCCGACAAGCTTATACTCTAGGGTGCTTCGCACTTACAGGCTGACTGCATCATAGTTTTCTTGCACCTACTGCATCATGCCTCTAAGTGAATGAAAACCATTCCAAACGCCACCTAAGTGCACATTTGATCATGCATCTGCACGCACAGGCCCGTCAACAAGCCCGACCGAAAGGAGGCTTTCTGCAACCGCGAAGGAGCGGCACATTAGTGTCACATCGTTTTAGAAGATGCCTCCAGACTGGGCGTGCGTCGCCATTGTTTTGCAAGGAAACCAGCACCGCTGAACGCGTGCTCACCACGGCGTGGCGAGTGCTGAGCTCAGAACGGGCCCCGCATTTCCTCTTTTTTTGTGTGTGTGCATTTTCCATCTTTCTCCTCTCGCGGGCCTCATTAGCCCGTTCATTTCGTTCGCTGCTTGTGGCGCACCGTAACTTTCACTCTGCTCATTTGCGCACGCCGCCTGCGTTTCGTGGAACCGCACCGGAAAACGTGGAAGACTGGAGTGCTTCTGAAAACCCTCGGCGCGAAAGGCCGTGGCATCGACATCCTTCTCGTGCTTCCATGATTACTTGTACAAGGAGATCAGGATTCCTGTAATGTTTCTCACTAGTCGAGGCACTGAACATTTTCGCACTTTCGACGAGGAGTGCAAACAAAGCGTGATTATATTTAGTGAGTATTCGACAGCTCTAAAGAAACCAGAGCACAGATGGTGCAATAAAGTTGGGGTAGTATTGAGGCAGGTGCATCTAGGAACTCAAACGAGGTCAATGCTGGCGAGTGCGTTGTTTTGAGGAAGAAGCTGATTCCGTGGCGCTTGCGAGGCGCATATTAGGCGCCCACGCTGCGTTCCCCAAAGGCCGGTACTTGAGTGGAGAGAGCACACCTTGTGAAATATGCAATTAATGACTATTTTTGTTCGTTACATGTTCAACATAAATGAATTTGCAACAGTAGAAAGAAAAAGTAAGGTGTTTTAAACATTGCAATATTCGGTTAGCCGAACTGCGTATACCATCTCCTGCTTGCTTTGAAGGCGGCTACAAAGCTTGGCTCTCAAATGAAACGCCGTTTCACGCTCCTGTCGTTGCTTTTCTTGTGATTTCATTTTTCTTTCTATATTTTTCTTCGTTTTTCTTCTCAACAACTCATGGTATCACAGAGGTCTCCCTCACTCGTGACCAGAAAGCGTGGCCCCAAAAATAAATCCACCGCGCGCACGCTATGAACCACGTTCACTGTGCACTCCCGTTGACTCCTCGCTAACTCGTTAATTTTTGACTCACAACTTTCGTGCTTCTTAGAACTTCTTTCGATTTTTGTTTATCGTTTTTATTTGACTTCTTTCGCAATTTGTTTCTTGTTTTTATTGGGATAAATATGTATAGTTCCTAGCTCACCGAAAGAATAAAACAAATGTAGTAAACACGCGGTACCACATCACGCAGTTCTCGTTGCGGAAGCTTCAGTTTTTATCGTGGCCTGCTCGTGTGGTGTGGTGCTCCCCGACTTCTCTACCGCCAATCTTTCGTGCTCCAAGTGTCCTTCCTTCACCTTTACTCCAAAGGAAGCAGGGGATGTCTACCGGATGGTTTTCCAACTGGATGTCTCGTGGACGTAAAGAAAACCGGTGGGTCCTCCCGGATTACTCCAGCCGCCTCGCTTTCAACTTCTTTTAAGTGCGGACCACTTTAGGTGGGCATGCTGTCGTATGCTGTCATTGTCATTTGGCGTAACGCATGCAAAACCACATATAGCATAACCAGTGGCAGCGTATTGAGAGCGCGCTACCGCCAAAGACAAGTCTTCTTTCTTTTGTTCTTCGAGCGCCTCAGTGCGCACTTTACTACTATGGCTACAAAACAAAACAACACAAACCACGTGTAAAAACTGCAACAAGAAGCAAGCGGGAAATCGAAGAGAAGAAAGGGAACAAAAGAGATGTAAAATAGAGATAACCTGAAATGAAGAGCAAAACACGCGAAAACTCCGAAAAAGAAAACAAGAAAGAGAGGAGGAAATAAAGAGGCAACCAAAGTGGCCATTTATGCTGAGGGTTTTCCTGAATAAAAAGAAAACACGATTTCGTAAAACAATGTCTCAACGCACGCCATCGTAGCATCCATGTGCTTGGAAGACCATTACGCAGAGTTGCCGGTCCCGCTTATAATAAGTGGATCTGGGCTTCATTTTTCTTGTTTACGAGTCGCACAGAGTAGAATTTTCGCATCGCCTGTTGTGCTTTTGTGGAGCGCTTATTTGCACTTTCGAAGTAAATATAGTTATCTTAGGCGTCTACAAGTCCACACTATCTTGCGGTTTCCCCTATTTTGCCGGCACCATCAATGCCAGCCGTACGTAGAGTGACGACTATGAGCTGTCGAGTGATGAGTCGCTCAACAACTGACGTCACACGTGACATCTTTTCCAAAACCCCAAGCCGCCAAGCTGTTGAGCTGCGAGCAGACCCTGCATCTATACTTCGAGTAGATGAGTTTTGAACTCCAACATACGTGAGGGGAATCAACACGTAACGTTAACCATGCACTGGCATTCAGCCGAATTGAGACTACCCTGGAGACACAAGTAAATGTGGGCTTTCCTTCAGTGGGACATATTTTGGCTGCACATAATAAATTGATTCTTTTTCAACTCCTCTTAACTGAGTGACATTTCTCTATCGCAAATGACATATTTTCAAGAATGAGAAAACTTGTTCAATTTTCGCTTCTTGAGGGCTTCTTCGCGAAAGTCATGCCGCTTCTTTTGGGCTCATTTTGTGATGGTTATTTGCTTGTTAGCTTTGTAGTACCTGGCAGCTCTGCCGCTATGAAGCAGTAATGCTTCATACCAAGTTTACGGAACTGTGAATGCGTGAATTCCGAATCGTGGCGTGATATGAAATGTGGCGTCAAGTCTGCGAGAACATGCGCGACACATTAAGCCCACTTTCCTGAATTACCATATCGTTGTTAAGCTATGGGCTAAAAAAAATAAGGGTGTCTATACAAGGACAGCTGAAACTGAGGATCAAATGAGCCTATACTAGTACACTTTCATATGCAAGCTTGAACATGCCCATACACAAAAAAGTAGTGCGCATTCTTCGAAGTTAGAAAATCTGGGGAGTGAAGAAGCATGTAGGAAAGGGTGTTACTTCCCAAGTAGGAACGGGTGTTTCAGCTCTACTAACGTGAAACCTGGAGAAGGGCGAAGTTTGCAGTGTTTTGAAAATTTCGTTGATGAGGCACTGTGGGGTAGAGTATTTCCGCTCTACTTATAACATCGTCGGAAGGCAGCTTAGGTGCTTCTTCTTATTCTTCCCTATGTTTAAGCTTGTCGCGACATGAAAGGAAGGGTGTTCCTACTCCACTACCCTCATTGCCTATTTGTTGGGCCAATTGTCGCCTTCATTTTTCGCGGACCGGTAGGGAGTAGTGCCATGGATATACCCTTTTTGTGGCGCATATACCCGTTTTTATAACGTACCGTAACAACATGACACGCCGTTACGACAATGGATCTTTACAACTCACCCTAAGGTTCCCTCAGGGGCTCACCCTAAGGTGCCTCGCACATAAATGTATGGCATAAGTCCCCATCAGTGGATGTACCATTGGGTAATGCTCCTCCTGGGCTTGTAGATGCCAACGTATTGGGCGCAACATTTTCGACATTCTCAACGCCCAGAGACAACGATCCTGTGAGCCAAGTGACATTCGCTACGCTGTTTTTGTGGCATTGCGGCATTATTCTATCGCAACTGTCCCACAGATTGGGCATGCCGACTAAAGTGAGTCGATTCGCATATGCCAAATTTTGTATTACTACCCCTATTTCATTCTGTGCTTGGAATGTTTCTTCTCTTTTTTTATTATATATTGTACTTTGTTTCTTATGCCCCTTCTGCTGGGGCCCGCAGTGTGTCGTAAATAAATAGAGGAATAAATCTTTGTGCCGATTCTAGAGACAGCTCAATACTGAATGACGCCTTACCGGCTGAAGACCTACCAATGAGGCGCACTCGATTGCTATAACAAGAAAAAAAAAAGCTTATACAGAGATTTGTTTTATTTATAAAATCTTACTGTTCATGAAATATATTTTTGCACCTATAGAATATTCAGGTGCAGGTTTCTGTTTTTTTATCAATTCGTAGAAAATAGGGCCAAATACACTGTTAGTACAGATGGGTTGTCATAAACCAATGAGGTGTACGTGGTGGCACAGGTTCTCAGTTATGCTAAGCACGAACACACACACAAAAATCATTGAAACATGCAGGCGTCTGTCAATGTTTTATCAATTCGTAGAAAATAGCGCCAAATACACTGTTAGTACATATGGGGTGTCATAAACCAATGAGGAGTACATGGTGGCACAGGTTCTGAGTTATGCTAAGCACGAACACACACGAAAAAAATCATTGAGACATGCAGACGTCTGTCGATTCAACCTCACAACTTGTCCAAGATGCCCGTCAAAAGAATGACATGCATTAAAGGGATTACAAAATGGAGATTGGCGATTACTGAGAGGAAAGGCGCCGCTTTCTGCTTTCCCGAACCATTTATTGCGCCGCACTATTGGAAACGTTTTCTTGCTTCGTTCGGATTGTATTACTCGGTGAGGGCGTTTGTATTTTGTCGCTTATGTGGTCGCGGCAGCCAACTCTGTTTGGCATTGATTCGTACATGGCTGAACGATACCCAAGCCTCCGTCTTTCTTTGAGAAAGAATTCGTCTGCGACATAGGCGCACGTAAAGCCGTTACGCTTATGTCATTTCTCGAACCGACATCAATGGAGGGATTTTCATGTGCTTCTTGTGCACGAGGAATACGAAAGCTTATTTCTAGCTTGATTTTTCCCTTTTTCTCCTCTGCCGATATCTTTTCTGCAGGCGCTGTTTCGAGAGTACTGCACTCAACAATGACTTGCTTATGTCGGCTTCCTTGTACCGTATATACTCGTGCATAACCCGTCCCCTTGTATAGCTCGCACTCCGCACTTTCAGATGCAAAAATAAAAAAAGGACCAAAACATTAGCCTCCGAGATTACGTACAGTGACAGGCTTGCCGTTTTGCACCATATCGAAATCCATCGGGTGCGTTGTCGGGGGTGTGTGGCCTACTTGCGGATTCTGTTTCGCTTAGTGCGCCGCGTCACTCTAACGTCGTTTGGCAGAGGACAATCAGCTCTGAGACCGCACTGTCGAGGTGAGCTCGTCTGACAGTGATAAGACATTAAATAGGGAAATAAAATGTTCATGCTTATGACATTTTTTTTTAAAGAGCCAATGCACTTTTACTGAAACTCAAAAACGCACCTTTTCGCTACTGACAATATGGTCATGCCTCCTCAAGCAACTTTTTTTCCAGTATGTTTCTCTCCCCTAAATACCTCAAATGTGTATTGGGGCTGAGATCTACATATTCCAATACTCACTTCCAAGCTCACTTGATCGAAACATTTAATTCGGGCTTGAAATAGCTCCTAAATTAGGTCTCAAACGATTCGAATGTACAATTAGCAATATTTTTCGATAAAATTAACATCATTCCTGTTTCCATCGTTGCCGTGCTTCGATGCATGGGCGTGGTGGCAATTAGTAGACTTGAAGAGCGAGTGGTCCTTCCTGGCAAAAGGCGCACTATTCTGAACTGCCATCAGTGTTTGTCTGTTCTTCACTTCTGTTGAAGGCCTTGAAAAGTCGTCCAGCTGTTCTTTTGAGCTCGTTTGATGCCGTGCTGTTTCGGATCACTTATTCTTTTTCAAAGAATGGCATCTTCATTTCATACATGTATTGTTTCAAATATACCATGTTAGAGCAAAAAGAGGACAAAGTACTGCAGTGCTAAACTCAAATATAAACACAACGAAGCAAGAAAGAAGCACGATGGTAAACTAATTAGGACTTAAATGAAACGGATTGATTGATTGATTTATGGGGTTTAACGTCCCAAAACCACCATATGATTATGAGAGACGCCGTAGTGGAGGGCTCCGGAAATTTTGATCACCTGGGGTTCTTTAACGTGCACCCAAATCTGAGCACACGGGCCTGCAACATTTCCGCCTCCATCGGAAATGGAGCCGCCACAGCCGGGATTTGATCCCGCGACCTGCGGGTCAGCAGCCGAGTACCTTAGCCACTAGACCACCGTGGCGGGGCTTAAATGAAACGGATTGCATGAAACCATGGCGATCTTTTTTCGTAACGATTGTTTGACGCAGTGCTGCAGGCTCACTCTGATTGAAATAAAAATAACATTTCACTCATTTTTAAACTGCATTTTCCAGTTCACTTTAGGTCAGGAATTGCCCACTTTTCATTGAAGATATTTTCGAAGTTAAAGATACTTAGACGCGCTTTACACTCGCTTGAAATGCCTGATTTCGGCTCCTGCGTTTGGCTCTCAAAAAAAAAAAATATATGCCACAGTGCGTTGATGAGGTGCGCTCGTTCAACAGTGATAAGGCATTGAATAGCGGGGTGAAAAGCGCGTAGTTGTCATCAGTTTTTTTTTTTAATATATACCACAGTAGTTTCAGTGGTGCTATACAGTCGGTTATGTGTAGTTACAGGCCTGATTCGTGTATAAACCGCGCATGCGGAGATTTGATGAAAAAAAGTGGGGCTTATACACGAGTATGTACGACATATTCCCCACGTTCCGCATTTTCTTGAGATTAGGGACGGCGTTGCGAATAATCGCGCAGTTCTTAGTAGTGTCCCGACCGTTCAAGCATGTGCGTGCGTACTGGATTTTTGTGAGCATCCAATTTCGTTTTATTGTCCCTTTAAAGACGCCTCAATTTTCTTCTTGAGGGACTCGCATCTCTGCGGGTACGTATTTGCGCGGTACAGCGTCGGTTTTGTTCATCTATAAGTCTTTGGGTGTATGCGTGCGTACGATGAAGTTGGGCGTTTAGGTGCCCGGTTTACGCGCAAGTGCGTTTTATATGTGCTATATATTTATATATTCCTTTCTGTGTTCCAGGGAACGCCGTATATAACCAGAAGCTGTGAAATAATTAAGCAAAGCATACCTATAGCATATAGTTTCCAGCCCCGCCGTGGTGATCTGGCTGAGGTGCTCGGCGGTTGACCCGCAGGTCGCAGGATCGGATCCCGGCTGCGGCGGCTGCATTTTCGATGGAGGCGAAAATGTTGTAGGCCCACGTACTCAGATTTGGGTGCACGTTAAAGAACCCCAGGTGGTCGAAATTTCCGAAGTCTTCGGAAATTTCGACGTCTCTCATACGACGTCTCTCATAATCGTTTGGTGGTTTTGGTACGCTAAACCCCGCATATCAATGAATCACGCAACAGGTACACTCATCTTGTCATTAAAATGCCAAGGCATATGTATAGGCATGCTCAAATGATACCTGTCCTGTTTCCAACAATTGCTTACTCACTTTCTTGGCTAATAAAAGAAGCCCGCGAAATGTGAAAACTGACCCGTGACTAGAATGCTGCGTGCATCGGTAAGCAGTGCCGTCAAACAGAATCACTGTGAGCTAGCATGTCAAAATTTTGCTCCCACCTTTTGCGGGTGGGGGCGTATTCTCGCGTTATAATTCCCAAATTGTGTGTTTTCGTTATCAGCCGAAAAAAAATGAGTACGTAATTAGCTCACTGCGGAAACAGCGCAGTTACATGTCATTTGAGGATGCCTCATTGGCATTTTAAGGATTAGTCGTATATGAGTCGAGTTAGAAACGTAATTAACTAAACCTCTATAATGAAAAAATAGCGGTGGCTACGACAGTATACTATTCACTAAGTGTATTTGGCGTAGCGACGTTCCTCTTTTTATCAATAGCTGCGTGATATTTGGGACACCCTGTATATGCAACCCGGAACCATGTATTGTTATCAAACACGGTATTATAAATGCCTTTTTCTCTACCACCTATCGTATTCCGTCTGTGATTACACTGTAGAACAAACCACTTCGACGATGCGGTTGATGACGATGCTTTGTTTGTGATAGCACCTCTTTGATCACCGTGCAGCCTGCTCGAATGGCCCGACTGTGGGACGCGTCTGTCGCACTCCCCTCGCTGCTCAAATGCAGTCGCCGACAAGTGCGCACCAGTGGAGCTTCCTCGTGCTTCTGCGAATTCCGCGAGTGCTTTGAACTTTCCAATGTCGAGGCGCGCGCGGTAGCTTCAGAAGTCGGCGATCATTTCCACTCACTCCCTCAACCGGAGCGAGCGCTCCATCCCCTCCTCTCTCTCTTTTTTTAAACGTGCTCTCCACTCATTCTTTCAAGCACATGCCAGATGCGCTCGAGTGCATGCTCAATTCGGCACCGCTATAAATATACAGACGTCAATCGATTGACTTCATCGCTGTATGAAGTTGCAACTCACTTAAGCTGCGCCGCTGCGGCCGTAATCCACTTTGGCTCGCGGCTGCTTCCAATGCCTCTCGCATCACGAATAGTTTTGAAACGTAGTCGATGTGTAATGCGCGCTAGAGAACACGGGTGACAAGCAGGTGGGCACAAGCGCAGACTATCAACTGCAGGTTTAACTTTCGCACGCTACACTCCACCATCAAAGCCTTATCACATATCCCGCAACATTGATAATCAGCTAAGTTTTGTTCGTCAGTTCGGCCGAACCCAAACCCTTAACGCATCTGCGCTAACACGTGTCATGAGTCAGTGGATGACCTCCCTGATGATGTAGTGTGCAACATAATCACTCGGTGTTTAGAAGTGACAATTTATGACTGTGTTAGCTCTAAATCAATCTCTTGAAATCGTGTTTTACAGTACATAATGACACGTTGACCTGTTCGAGTATGTATAGCACATGATAAATGTCTTATTGATGCAGTGCTACGCCTTTGTTAGCTTTCTCATTTTGTCGTCGTATAATACTTGGTTTTAGTTTCTTTTGTTGTTTTTATGTTTTAGGTAAAAGGTATTGTTAAGTCCCCCTCACATGTTAATACTGCGTGGAGTCTCAAAGGTATCTATAAATAATTAAGAATGAACGTACGACTGAAGCAAGCAAAAGAGAATTTGGCGTCTAGCAAGCAACAAAAGAAAAGATTTGTGCACGTGATGCACGAGACAAGAGCAAACTGGTTAGCTTTAAGAACATTTTACCATGCGCGCTCCGATCGCCGCCCTGCTCTCAATTTTCAACGGCGGTGTTGTTTGAGCTGAGCATTGGCCCATACCCGAAGGTCGCGGGTTCGATCCTTGCCGTGGTGGTCACATTTCGGGGGATGTCAGAGGCGCGTATGCTGTGCAGTGTCAGTACACGTTGAAACACCGGAAGGTCGAAATTTCCGGAGCCCTCTACTATGGTGTCCTTCATATTCTTTTGGAAAGGTTTTACGTTGCGCGAAGCGAAGCACGGACAGAGGAAGGGACATATGTACACCACACAGCGCTACTTGACTATTTTCAAAACCAGGCCACTTTTAAACGTAATTACCAGGCAGACAGATCAACACGTGGGATCACTCAGATCACACAGTTTAAAAGCAGTCTCGTTTTGAAATAAACACGTTGTTAGCAAAGCGCTGAGTGGTGTCCATATGTGCCTTCTCGTGTCCGTGCTATGCTTCGCGCTACGTCAAATATTTTCACATACACCACCAACAAGCCCACATGGCTACTCTCATCGACTACATTCCTCATAACCGTATCGTGATTTCGGGACGCAAAGCCCTCACAGATATTTTGTTAAAGCCGAGCATTGGTCCGTGAGGGGTCAATAGAAATGATTATGATAATGTTTAGAGGATTGGCCCCACCCATTCAGAGGGATCGGCGAAAGCTCGGAGGGATCACACAGTCTGAATTTTAAAGTTCTGGAAGAGCTTGCACTTACTATTATGAAGCGTTAATTCCACTATTATACCTAACACTTTAGGCAATACATGATTAACCACGAAACTTCGCATTTTTATTTTAGTTTCCTGGATATAGCCAGCTTTTAACCAGGACATGCTTTAGGACGTTATTATATAATAGTATATAATAATATTGTATAATAATATAATAAATTATATAATAAATGTTATTATGTACTAAATGCAAATCTTAACTTACACTGTGTTACGTAACTTCTAAATTATCAAAGTTCATTTAACCAGTGAAAATATTCGTGATTCATGCAAGCAATAAATATATTGCACGAACGCGCGAGTCCACTCTTCGTCCTCTTCTTCACATAAGCTTTGGCGGCACAAATTCATGGCTTATGCGCGCTGCTAGGAACTAAATGAAGTGACCACACACACACACACACACACACACACACACACACACACACACACACACACACACACACACACACACACACACACACACACACACACACACACACACACACACACACACACACACACACACACACACACACACACACACACACACACACACACACACACACACACACACACACACACACACACACACACACACACACACACACACACACACACACACACACACACACACACACACACACACACACACACACACACACACACACACACACACACACACACACACACACACACACACACACACACACACACACACACACACACACACACACACACACACACACACACACACACACACACACACACACACACACACACACACACACACACACACACACACACACACACACACACACACACACACACACACACACACACACACACACACACACACACACACACACACACACACACAAGAAAAGACAAACACAGGGTGAGTTGGGTGCTAACAACTGCTTATTTTTGTGCCACAAGCATCCTTTTCATATGACATCCTCTCGTATTGGTGAAAATTTAAGGGCTCATTTTCGTTGCTGCACTCGTTATTAATGAGAAATAACAGACAGGGAAAGTACAGGGCATGTTGTTAGTAGCGATAGTATTGTAAATGCGAAGAAAAAAAAGTGGAAAGAACGATAACTTGCCGAGGGCAAGTACTGAACCGGCGACCATCGAATAATATGTCCGATGCCGAGAGCATTGGACGCGCTTTTTTTTTTGCATGTGCCAGTACTAAGAGCTTAGGGTTCTTTTGGGCCAAGTTGATTGATGAATCGATTGATTGATTGATTGATTGATTAATAAAATTATCATACATCTTTGGCTGCTTAATGGGAGATTCACTAAGTTGGTGATTTTATTACAACATGCTAGACGACATTCAGTGGCTGAAAATAATTGAGTAAAAGTTACATTACATCGTCCTGTCAAAAGTTCCCAGAACCCTGTCCCCTGTATTCCTAAGGCAGCGTTGCTTAAGAGTTTTTGACGGACCCTATACTTCGTAAAGAAGTGCTTTGTAGTTACCCTCTGCGCGCCAGCTATTTTTAACCGCAGGCATGTAAAAGAGTCAAATTGTATCGCAGCGCCCGGAAAAAAAAGGGGGGGGGGGCAACAAAAAGAAGTAAAAGTGCGTGCGCTGGCTGCCAACTTAAGATGACTGCCAAATATCTTTTTCTGTCCTCCAGACATTCTGGGCCCTGCGACAAGCCCACCACGTTTGTTTAGTGGTTAAGGCACTCAGTTGCTGAACCGCAGGTCGTGGGATCGAATCCGGCTCGCGGTGGCCGCATTGGTCGATGGAGGAAAAATTCCTTGAGCCCCGTGTGCTTCGATTTAGGTGCAAGTTAAATCCAGGAGGTGGAAATTCCCGGAGCCTTCCACTACGCGCCTCTCATAATAATATGGTGGTCTTCGGATGTTGAATGCAAGAATTATTATTATTATTATTATTATTATTATTATTATTATTAATATTATTATTATTATTATTATTATTATTATTATTTTACGGTGGCTTGGACGACCAGGCTCGGAAAATCTAAAAACGAGAGATGACATACACATTGTAAAGCTTAAACGTAATTTTTACTGCATTTTCAAGCAGACTCGTGGTGAACTGGTAGAACACCAGTTCGTCATGCAAAGGACCTAGGATCCACCCTCACTCGGAGCCAGATTTTTTAAATGCGAATGCATTTATTAGTCGGGCGTCCATCGGGATCCGTCCACCGCCCTCTCCCATAGCAACAGCGGTGGGCGCGTGTGTCCCTAGCAACTGGAGCCCCCACCATGCCACGCTTTGGCGTCGGCAACTGTCAGCAATTAACAGATGCGGGGGGGGGGGGCACCTTTTAACCGGGCGCGCTAGCTTCTATAGAGCTGGAAACGCATACAGCGTTTCTAGCGACAGAAAATGCCACTTGGGGCGAACGGCTCTATTAGCTGTATGGTTTAAGAAAAAGAAAAGAAAACATTATTCTTCTAATGCTTGGCTCTCGTGCGAACGCCGTTATGGATGCTACGCAATACATTCTCATTTCATCATGATTCCTTTCGAATATAGGGGGGGGGGGGGCACTTTTTATTATATATTTTTTGGTCACGCATAATATGATGATGTTTTGCTCGTAATGAACGATGCCGGAATTTTCGACTCACCATGCCTCCGGGGGGGGGGGGGGGGGCATGCAGTACAATTTGATACATAATAAACTGTATGTGTTCGCATGTTCGCAATTTCCAAACAATGCCGTTAAAAATAATAATGAAAAATAAATTAACAGATAGCTAACTACGAACGAAAAGAAGTTGCGCAGCATAACAGCAAATATTGCCTATGAGGAGTATAATATAATTGCAGCCACAACTACATAATTTAATACAGCCACAATATAGCTGCGTCGTGATACGTTATGTAATCGAGAGACAAGCGTGTGGCAGTGCTATATGAAGACAAGCGCACTTGGATTGAAAGGCACCTATGCACAAGATTATAACAAGAAAAGAAATAAAATAAACTAAGGGTAGTGTGTGGAGAAATGTTTGTTCAACTGGAAGCAAAACGCATCGTAGTCTATAAGCGAAGCAAGATGCTGTCCGGTGGGTGGCTTGAGAGACGGATAGCGCGAAATAGCGGTGAAAAGTATAATGTTGCACCGCACCATACAGGTGAGTGGAGCTCAGAGTGTTGTGCAATTTTCGTGATGTGTAGACTTGATTTGGTTGATATGTGGGGTTTAGCGTGTCAAATCCACCATATGAATATGAGAGACGCTGTAGTGGAGGGCTCTGAAAATTTCGACCACCTGGGGTTCTTTAACGTGCACGCGATGTGTAGCCTATAGTGACAATTCTTTAGAGGGAATAACCTTACGAAACAATGACAGCAATGTAGTATCATGGCGAATACTTAACGACTGAAATGATATAGTTAAGTTGTCATCTGCGTGATAGTGGACTGGGCACTGTGAAGCGGCTTACCATACTCTGAATGAATTGTAATGCTTCAATTGGGTATTTCTGGTGAAGTGTACAAATAGGAGATCGACAATCAAGATTCGGTCGTACGAAAGTTAAATATGCAAATTGGTACACGGCGCATGTTCCGGCGCGAAAATTCTAAAGATTTCGATGTATTTTCGCATATGCAGAAAACGCGCTCTAATCAAGATAGTAATGATAACTAACAGACAGTGATGCCAAGGAAAGTATGTGTTTTTAGCAGTAGATGTAACCGTGAAGAAGGAAAAGTGGATGAAAACATAACTTGCCACCGGCAGGGATCGGCACAGCATCGGATGTGTTATTCGAAGGCCGCAGGTTCGGTTCCAACCGGCGACAAGTTGTCTTTTCGTCCGCATTATTTTCTTCTCATTTACATTACGTTTATTGCTACTGACGTCACCTATGCTTTCCTTGGCACCATTGTTTATTAACAAAGAAGAACGGCCCCTTATATTTACTATTCTTTCCTGACCATGATAGGTCATGTGGTATGTGCACGCCTAGCGCTCATATTGTATATTTATCTTACATTACCAGCGGCCACCTCTTGGAGGCATAGCCTGAACTGAACTATCGGATAGTTTTGAGGCGCCGCAGAGAGAGAGAGAGAGAGAGAGAGAGAGAGAGAGAGAGAGAGCGTGTGCGTGCGTGTGTGTGCGTGCGTGCGTGTTGCGTTGCGTTGCGTTCTCGTTTCTCTGCAGTTGCCGTGGAACGCCGAGGTGATCGTCGAATAAGGTTTGGAATAAGTGGGTCAATTGAGGTCGAGGAGTTGAATCGAGTGCAATCCCACGCCTCTCGTGTGAAACGAGCGCCAATTGGTTTCAATTACGGCACAGTGACGCCAGCCGAGAGGATGTTTTGACGGCCCCGTACCCTAACCGGGCTCGTATACTTTGTGGGGCGCCACAGCCGACGCTTCAGTGGCTTTCGGCGAGTGAATTGAGCCTATATTCGACGTCTGACTTTGAAGGGGCAGCCGACGTGCGTGCATTTCAACAAACGCTTCTTGGGTGCCTTTTACTATGAGATTTAAAAGGGTAAGGAATAGAGCTTGTCAGCATGTCTTCATCGGTGCGAAACAGTGCGAAAAAAAATCAATACACAAAGAGAAACGGACCGGACCAAGCGCTCAACTGCCAAACATGCGCTTATTTGTGCGAACACGAATAAATACGCTTTTGACGTGAATGGAGGCGTAGTTGCATTGAAAAAAGACCATGCACCGTATTCCCTGCGTTGTACATAACTTCCAAGTGAACTAGACCCAACAGTTCTAGTTTACTCCTAGAAGACTGCGCGTGCGCTAAAAAAAAAAAAAAAAGGCCATGACCTCGTGACGATGATACACTCCCTACCCCCCCCCCCCCCCCCCAATCGCAAGACCCCTATCTTTCCAGGAAATTCAAGTTATTTGTTGAAGTGATTGACAGATGTTTCACTGACGCGCTTATCTGGTGCATGCCTAATAGCCCCGGGAACGAATACAGGTGGCGCGGCAGTCGGGGCGAAGTGACGTCACGGCAAGGACTCGCTTGCTTCGCGGCTGAGTATTGCCTCTTTCTTCGCCCGCTGTGTACCTGCTCTTATGCGATACGGTGGCGATAGCTGCTTATTGTTGCGATGCAAATCTATCAAGGTAGAAAGTGAATGTTTGCACTGTAGCGAAAGTTGAGTGAGCTCCAGAAAGTTGCGATAATCTGATGGGCAAACTCCCGTCTGAACGGGAGACTCACCGTAGAAATTGTTTTGCATTACAGCAAGTCATTTGTTGTTTTCACCGCTTACGCCAAGAAATAAGTGCTGAAAATCTTTACGCTGATGATTCTAACGTCATTACAACTTGACGTACACTCCGGCATTAGATCATGTGTCCCAAAGAAGTACAAATAAAATTAGAATGTTTTCGAATTCACCAACTACATCGCAGTTTTTTTTATGCAGATTATTTGGGTGATTTGACAAAGTTACGCTTTTCGCTAAAAAAGACGATATATGAATCTCCCATAAAAATGTTTTAATACATGTTTTAGTTTATCCAGAATGTTCAACAAAATTATACGGCCACACAAAACGTTGAGGGAAATGCCGAGATGTTGGCGTACCTAAAGTGAATATTTCTTCTAAACAGCTAGTCACCCGGAATTATGTGGCTGTATATTCCAATCTGTATGAACTGCTGCTCCGACCAAACGTCGTGCCATTTCCAAAGCAAGCGATTGAAATTCTAAATGAGCGTTGTGAACGGTTTTGATGCCCTCAGTGGCGTGGTCCAAGCGGCAATTAAAACGCATTCGCCTCATGGAGTCAGTGTCTGCTCTCGTACGTCATACCCAGATACAAGTTCAGGTTTAATTGATTGATTTGTGGGGTGTAACGTGCCAATACCACGATATGATTATGATACACGCCGTAGTGGAGGGCTGCGGAAATTTCGACCGCCTGGGGTTCTTTAACGTGCACCCAAATTTGAGCACACGGGCCTACAACATTTCCGCCTTCATCTGAAATGCAGCCGCCGGAGCCGGGATTCGATCCCGTGGCCTGCAGGTCAGCAGCCGAGTACCTTAGCCACTAGACCACCGTGGCGGGGCAGTTCGGGGTAATCAAATGCAAGAAAAATTAGTTTACGTGGACTATGTAAACCGGTATGTTTGCGAGTGCAACAGCGCCGTTTCTACGAAGCTGCACCGAAGTACTGACTTCTTCAATTAACCACAACTCGTTCTTTAGTGAGGTGAAGCACCAAAATTACTTCGAGAGAAGCCTGAAACTACATGATGAGTACGCGAAAAATAATAAAACAAACACAACAGCTGTAGAGGCATTCTCGGCCAAGCGCTTTAGAGATACTTTGCGAGTATCGACACCACTAGGGTTTTTGAAACTGTGCGTAGAGCTTGGTCACAGGCAAAGAAAAAAAAAATACATTCCGTGGCCAGACAGGCACATGTGGTCGATACAAAAACTTTTGGAAGTGAAAACATCTTATTTCTGAAAGGTGAAGACAGCAACCTATAATGTAAATATGCTATCTTATGTGCAGATACCATGACTTGAATATGGGACATGCTGTAGAATAACTTTGTATCTAAGCACAAACATATTCTTGCTCTTTACTTTCGTCGGAATGCGGCAGCCACGACCGAGAATCCAAGCCATCCTCGAGTTTAGCAGTGTGACAATACAAACCTCATCAAAGTGTGTACGGTGGAGCGCGGTAACTGTTGCCGATTGTAATGAACTAAAGTTTTTCATCGTTTTAATAGGAGGATTATCAATGCTGTCTTCGGCATTCATCTGAAGCTCGAGTCAAGCGAAAAGCGATCGCTGGCAGCGGAACAGCGCACGATGCGAGCGCATACTGTGTCGAAGCATCCTTGCCGTGACGTCATCCACGCATCCCACTAGGCGGCACCCCTACAACTTCTCGGAGGTACAAGCTTCGAGTGTTTCACGTGGCCTTTGGTCTTGTGCTCGCTCTACACATTTCTGCTACTAAAAATAGGCTTCCATTTTTCGGCACATGTCATACAATGAACTAGCAGGTGATTCTTACTGTCATATTCTTGTGAGTTACAGTGTTCTATTGAACGACTGACTATTAATACATCTTCCTGATTGTTCCGGCTGTGGCGGCTGCATTTTCGATGGAGGCGAAAATGCTGTGGCCTGTGTGCTCAGATTTGGGTTCACGTTAAAGAACCCCAGGTGGTCGAAATTCTCGGAGCCCTCCACTACGGTGTCCCTCATATTTATATGGGGATTTTGGGGCGTTAAACTGTCAGCGTTAATCTGTCAAATACATCTTCCAGATTGCCCCACATAGGCCATATCAGAGGTCGGAAGAAATTCATAAATCACTTCCGTTCGACAAGGTACGTACGCGTGTTTGTTTCACGCCACATCCATTCTCTTATTCTCCCGTGCTAGAGCTGGCGCAGCAACTCGACAACTTATATGCCGCTGTTAAAATTGCGTCATCATCGAATCTTCCTGCCACCTTCTTTAAGCCCCGCTACAAGCTCGTGGACATATGATATTACTTCAAGTTTTCGCCTCTCCTTCTTCTGTTTCTTTTCCGACAGTGGTATTGTTGCGGTGGCATACGACCTTCAATAGAGACTCTGCTATATAGCCTGGAGTTATGCTTGTGTGGGAAACCTGCATTTCGAAGATGGTTCACCTGAAAGCAGAAACTATCTTTGACGTTTTGGTGACAAGACTTGGCAGAAGGAGACTCAAGCATGACACTGCAATGCCCATGATTCCTCACAAGATTTGAGTGACAGGAATCGAAAAGCAACAGTTGTAAAAAAGGCATTGTGGTCTCTTGCTTGAGGTACTTTTTTATAGTATATATAACTTTATGGTAACTACCCAATACCTGCAGTGGTAACTAAGTGGTTGTGACATTGCATTGTGCTGCAAAGCCTGAGGGTGCGGGCTCGATATGTGGCCACGCCAGTCGCATTTCGATGGGGTGAAACGGAAATTAAAAAATGCACGCCATCAAACACAATCCGTAGTCCACCCTTACAAGCCCTGCCGCGGTGGTCTAGTGGCTAAGGTACTCGGCTGCTGACCCGCAGGTCACGGGATCGAATCCCGGGTGCGGCGGCTACATTTCCATTGGAGGTGGAAATGTTGTATGCCCGTGTGCTCAGATTCGGGTGCACGTTAAAGAACCCCAGGTAGTCTAAATTTTCGTAGCCCTCCACTACGGCGTCTCTCATAATCATATGGTGGTTTCGGGACGTTAAACCCCACATATCAATCGATTAGTCCACCCCTACAACGTCAATTGGTTATCAACTTGAGCTCGTTTCCTATGATGACACCCCTACAACGTTTTTCGAAATCATATAGTAACGTCAGGGCTTGAAACTCTCCATGGACAGAGACGCATACCTGTACAGTCGCAACGGAAAAAAAGATTACTACAAGTGAACAGTAACTGGAGCTAAAGTCCCTGAATATTTTTCGGAAAGTACCGTAGTTCTTTTAACCGAGGCGCCGCGACCTCCTCTCCCGCCTCTCGGGACGTCGTTCGAGAAAGGTCGCGAACATCGCACGTTATCAGCGTGGCATGGCGTTCTTGATGTGAAAGTGGCGAGATCCCGTGGCTGTTCGGGAGAGGATGTGCCCTGTTAGGAGACGAGGCTTGGCCTGTTGAGTGAGGATATAGGAGCAAGCACCAGAGTAGAGGAGTGTCGTCGCTACTTTCTGTATTAAGGGGCTTTAGCCAGAGCCGCAAGATTGCGACATGCGTTGGTGTTGGTAACAAGCACGCCGACAGCTAGAACGGCAAGCACATTCCATTTTCCAAAGCAGGGGTGTACGCAGACCGGGGGAAAGCAGCCCACCTAGCTGTTGGCCCTTTCGAAAGCATATCTTAAAGAAACGCCGGTTCATTGCTTATCCACTGATTTGGCTTCACACACGATTTCTGTTTTTCAGCAACCGTAAATTTATCGCAGTTGCCCCGAAAAACCTTCTTGTCTCATTTCTTTTCACCGGCCACCCCTGCTTTGGAAAATGAAATGTGCTTGCGATTCTCAATATTGGCGCGTTCGGGAGAAACAACGCCGCGTGTCGATATCTTGTTGCTGCAGCAATTGGTCACTTGTGCCACTGTTTTTTTTCCTTTGAGACTGTACCATACCGTACTTCGTACGGTCACAGACGTGCATGTATGTATATACGTCATTGCCTGCGTGTTTACAACTGGCGCCTTTTTTTTTTTCGATCATTTCGCTTGTTTAGCATGTGCAGCACTTTGCGAGAATAGATAGAATTCTTATTTGACGCCGATCTCTCTCCGTTTTTTTTTGTTTGTTGTTCTTATGCTTTACTACAGTGGTGTGTCGGCAAGCTTTGGTTTCGTCCTTCGGCATGATTCCGCTTATTGCGCCCGCGAAACTGGTGGCTGTCTGGTTTAGAATATTTCAAGAGATGACCAATTTGTTACTATCTCGTCCATTGCTCCCGTGTACGCGATTACACTTGCTTCCTTGCAGGCGCTGACTGACACTCGATGCCGATGTGGTTGCGTTTCCTGTTTTGGGGACTGACAGCAACCGTTTCCGTCTCTTTGGTAGCAAGAAGAATGATTTTTGTAGGTTACGGACTTGTTTTTACTTTCTGTGGGTGTTCTCACAACTGCGCACGCCGGTATCTCTACTCCAATCGCCGCTCGACTAGGCCCCCGAACCTCAGCGCTAGTTTCGGTTTCAAAGAACATGAACGCTCGTAGCGGTTGATGGGCATCCAAAAATCCGGTTGAACGGAGTGAGGTTGTTGTGAATGTTCGCAAATATTGGTTTTCACGAGTTCTTACAAAAAATTTGATGCCCCTTAAAGAATTTGTATTTTGTTCATGGGTTTTCTTATTCCTTATTTCGTGAATTTTAAATCAGGCGAAGCGCGTGAAGTGATTGACTTGCGTTCGTAGGATTTCCTCCGCTCCTTATCGTACCTCGCTCAGCGATATTAAAAGTTGGATCGCGCTCAATTATCTCGCTCATTTAACGTGGCAACCACGAGAAAGATCAAAACAGAAAGTTGTGGTGGGAAGAGAACGGAAGCCGCAGTGAGCTACGTCGAACAAGTCAACCATGCATTCTTCGAAGATAGCCTAATCGGGCAACACGTGTTTTCCGCGGCTCTGCTGTGTGCTAACGCAGAGATTTCTTGTTCCGCGAAGGTTCTTCGGCGTTTCGTAAAGGCAACGGG
This sequence comes from Rhipicephalus microplus, assembly GCF_043290135.1. NCBI lineage: Eukaryota > Metazoa > Arthropoda > Arachnida > Ixodida > Ixodidae > Rhipicephalus > Rhipicephalus microplus. The sequence continues at coordinate 113,516 of NW_027464868.1, forward strand.
TGAGCACAATAATTTGGATGCATTATTTGATCAGGTATAGATTTTTCACGAGTACAAATGAGTAAATTTCCCAGTTCTCTGCAAGCCTGACTGGACTCACTGAAGTGCAGTGTCGTTTGACTAATTGGTGAAGACGGCAGCCAAGCTCCTGTCGGGAAAATTCGTTTATTGGACGGCTTGAATTCGGGTCGGCTCGGCTACAAAGTTTTAGTTTCTTTTATTTTCGACGTGTATTTCAGATGATTTCAAGTAATTATAGGCTGCTTCCTGCTCGTGAAAGTCTTCTAGCAGGTTTGAAAATTTGTGAGTCTTCACTTCTAATAGTGTAACTCAAGTACACGTTATGGACTAAATGCTCCTAAAATTATTACAGAGAATGGAGATGAACCCAGAGTTTTTACACGGGAACATTTCTTTGTTGAGGCAACGCTGTTGCCCTGACGGAGACAAGTCAACTTGCCGAAGGACTGTTTCCAGCGACGTTCTTTATCGAAAAACTTCCGATGGCTTCAAGGCTCGTCGTGCCTCTGAACTGCAGTCTCGTTTGGTACTCAAGTTCTGTAAGAAAATTATGCGCGCCAATATAACATACGTGATTGAGTCCAATGCGACGTGCCCTACTCCCGATTATTGATAGTTTTCGCATTGGTTCGGCTATTGTGGTTTCAACGTTTGCTAATTATGTCAGTTTGTCAGTTGTAAGTTTCAGCTGCTTTTGGAGATTGACACTTTCACACTACGTGTATGTCTGTTTTTTATACAAAACGTGCCATAAAAAAGTTCATTTTGTTTGTGCGGATTGAGTTTTGTTTTACTGAGAAATCAGTCAGCTTAACTTTCGCCTTTTCAGAAAACATGAACAAAGTTTACAGAAGAAAGATTAAGAAAATTTTACGAATGGCTGCATTGCTGAAGCGGCCAGCGGACCTGGTGGTAGTAGTGGTTAGGAGAGGAAAAGGTACCTAGTTTCTGCAGCCCGGTGGGGAGCACGGTACAGTGCCCGAAAGCACGCGCGAGCGCATACGCTTGCATGCGAAGTGGTAAAGGAGGGCTTCTGAGGCAGCCCTCCTCTTCTCGATCTTACCTCTATTTGTAGACCTCACCAGTGACGTCAGGAAAAAAAATTCTGTCCATGATATATTTCTAGTAGAATGCCCGGCAGCCGCCAGTGGTAAAAGCGGCGCTGCCGAGAGTGAATACATGGGAAGGTTAGGAAGTATCCGCCACCTGTCTTGACTGCTCGTGAGAATCTGATTCAGTAAATGTCGGACCGTCAAACGAGGGAGTACTCGAGAGCTAGGACTCGGATGTTGATGAGCGAGCGACATCTCAAGATGCTGCGTGGCAAAACTATGCTGACTGGATTACAACTGACTTCTCCCTCCGCATTTGCACTTGACGCCTCTTCGTGCTCTTGTTTGTGTACCATCTGTCCGTCTATGAAGCACACAGGACATTCATCACAACGAAAAATTTTCGCAACGTACACGATGAATTCATCACATAAAACTATCATCTTAACAGGTATGTACCCGCGAAATTGGGTAAATCCCACTAATCATCACTAATCCACCGAAATTGAAGAAGGCAGCAGTCAGTTCAACAAATGGCTGTGAAGCGATGTCAGTGAGCCGAAGACTCCCGAGTACGCACAACGAGAGAATGCTAAGCGGTAGCGGAAAAAACAACGGTGGTTTCGAGAATACCCCGAAGCGATGGCATGTCTATATACGCCAACAGTGACATGACCATAGGTCTGCAAGAGTTGCGAACGCTAGGCTTCATTGCGAGTTCGTCTCTGGAGTTTGGAAGTCCGTGTCGTGTCTGTGACTGTCTATGGTTTAACTTGAACTTGCCGACGCAGAGGGTCAACGTGGTAACAACCTCGCATCGCCTATAGATAAGGCCTTGCGACAGCCTAGAAGCCACCTATAAAACCGGCATCACCTAGCTAAGGCCAGGACACAACCTGGAATGGTGGCATATCCAGAAGGTGGAACAACGGGCCGCCCCCCTCCCTCTTCGGTATTTGTTTCCCCGTGGTATACGGAGCAAAATTGACCACTTTAAATGCCCCCCCCCCCCCCTCCCAAAATCAACGAGCTGCTCTTCAGAAAAAGTTTTCTACCTACTTCCCTGTCCTATAAGCCACCAAATTAGTCTTCATAATCGTTGAGTATGACCATTTCAAACCTTGAGTGGTTTAATGGACGCTTCTGCAACTTTTTATACAACCGGTATCGGTTATATATTTATTTAGAATTTATCTTGCACTCATCAATAAATTACGTCTACATGGCAACACAAATAACTTTGTCGTCAATTTTATGGTCCCCATAGAAAAAATTACGACACCACTTTTCTGAAGTATATTGGAATAAACAATTTGAATGAGCAACAAAAAAATTGCCTCTGGTGATCTTATTTGACGAAAAATTTTACCTTCAAACGTTTTTTGTTTTAAGCCAGTGCATTTATTTTAACGATATCTTGCCTCAACACACTAAACATTAGCGATACATGGCTGTGGTGATTACGAGCCTAAAATCGAAATTAATTTATAAGGGTACTTGATTGCGCCAGCTGGTTTGTTCATTGGTAGGTTATTGCGCACCGCTTAGAAGACCAAGACTGAAGCATATGAGCGCAAGCTCACGCTTTCAACTCAATTGATTAGACGGACACATGATGCTTTTATACAATCGTGTTTCAGAATTACGTAAGAACGAAACCAATATATTCTGGTTCATACAAAATTATTTAAAAAAACTAAACATTGCAATACCGATAACCACTCATGCCAAGAAAAAAATAAATTCAATTGACAGTTTCCGTCTGTGTACGGGCGGTTCAGTCTTCGCTCTCTAAGTCACGTGTAATAACATAACAATTAAAAATCTGAAGCGTGAAACTTGCAAGAAACGAAAGCAAAACATGCGTATAGCGCTCGCGAAGGGCGCGCAACCGCACAGCGTTGCACGACGCCCGCTGCGCCGCGTTGGGAGCGTTTTCGGCATTCAGAACTGTTCTCCACTTAAAGCCACGCGCACTCGCTGCTACTGCTTGCTTGCGTAAATGTTGCGGCTGCCGCGGCGAGCACTAGAGTATCGAACACGTGAAGCCAGCGTCTGCTCTATTTTTAAACGAAGAATAGAAGAGGCACTGGTGAAACATGCAAAAACGAAACCGAAAACGTGCGTTCAGTATCGCTTCCGAAAAGCGCGCCACTACGCGGTCTCTTACGGCGGTTTTTTCGCCACGTTTTGGCGCGTTTCGCACTGTTCCTTGTTTGAAGCCACACACGTTCGCTGCGCTAGCTGCCTGCTACTGCTTGCTGATGCTGCTGTTGGTGCGGCCCGGCGGCGCGGTGTATCGAACCTCTCCTCCCACGTAGAAACGCACATGACTTCGCTTCCCCGGGAGCGCGGAGTGCGCGAAATTCGTCCGTTGGATTTCGCCCGTCTCGGAGCACGGCGCGCGTGTGCGAGTGGCGTCGCCGCGGGCCCGTCGGACCCGCCAAAGGGTCTTTCCTCCGCACGGCGGTGACTGACGCGCTGCCTTGCACTATGGATTACGGTATTCCTGCTGTGTTGCGTGCATCGTAGACCCTCTCGTTTGGCCGTTTTCAGTTAGCTTTGCATGGATGTGAGCTCTAGGGCCCTGGTGTTGGCGCCCGCCTCTTCGGGTGGCCATCTACGAGTTGATACGACGACGTGATTGTGTGTGCTTGTGTGTTGTGGTGGTGTGTGTCGTGGAGTATACGTCGTCGCCCCGTTCACTTCTGTGGCCGACTGCTCTCTCGAAGCGATGTCTGCGAGCTCGCCCAAGATGCACCGAGCCCAGCGCGGTCCCCGTCCGGTGCCCACTAGACTACCCCTCAAAGGACGTCGGCACACCCTGGCAAACGTCTTACGGTGAGTTCGCGAACAGGTGATTGATCACATGGGCAGGCATCTAACTCTCTCGGACGCCCCCCACAATAGAAGGCGGACATACGGAGGCTGCATCGCGTTGGATGGAGTGGCATCGTCATGTGCATAATACTCATGTTCGCAACGTTTACCGGTTGTCGCCTCTGTGAATGCGTCAGACGCTATCCTTCAACGGGCCCCCTTTAAGTGACAGACACAGCGGGTAATTGTAACGTACGCTGTCTTCGCGTACGCTAAACTGAAACTGTTTGTTGTTTTGGGTTGACCGAACGCCGGCAAGTTCTTCTGAGCGTCATTTTAAAGAGTTATTCAACGTATGCAACCTTTAATATGACGCCCACATGTGAAAAGGTTGCTTCGCAGAAGATGTGGCTGGTTATGCGCGAATTCTTGAAATGAGCATCGCGAGTGCGTCAGTTTCGCGGTCCCGTCCATTGGCTACCATGTGTAGATGTAGCGTATAGATGGTTAAGACCAGTGCGCCATATAATCCGACCATAAAATAAAGAACTAATTTACAGAGGGGAAACTGCAGCATAGAGTTACTGTGTAACTCTACTGTAGCTTTGACAAGAGTACAAAAAATAAGCAGCGGTAGCGAATGAAACTACCGAGGGCACCCAAGAGATGGCGCTAAATTAACAAAAATCGGAAAACAAAATTTATCGTTTCGTTTTTTTTAGGTATAAAAAAAATAAAGCAAATGGCCGTCTTTTTTATTCCGTACCGGTAGCGTATGCGCCTACGTGGTTGCCTAGGCTGTTTTTTTCGTCTATGGCTAGATTAATATGGCTATCCTTTTTAACAGAAGTGGATGAAAGAGACCGGGACTCGTGCAAGGATACCGGTGTCGCTTACGAAAGCGCCCTTCGGAACACAACACCTGTGCGTACAAAAGTTACATGTAAACGACAGGCATTTATTGGCAGCTGGCACCAGTAAAAACAATTCACGAGTGAGTACGGGGAACAATGTTGATTATTGACAGCAAACCAGCAATCGTGTTTCAATGCAAAAAAGAAAATGTATCGTGTTAGAACGATTATCGAGAGTTCGCAAACGGCACGTCTTCGTTTTCAGAGGGAAAATGAACTGTAAAGCATATCTCGTTCGTAGGAACTATCATGACAAAACAGTCGTAAAAATCGGCATGACGTGCTTCAGTGAAGGCTTGGAATTACAGTTCCTGCTTTCGCCGAGCAGAGCTTAACACCGCCACTTTTTATTGTATTACGACATAGTGCGGGCAAACTGAAGACACAAAAAAATGCTAGAAAGAAAACGGAATACTGAGGACCACGCCAACCGTCGGATGAAAACTGCGCACATGCGCGTCAGCTGCCCCCGTAGAACTGCAGCTGCGCATGTTTTCCGCTTTGTCACCGTCACCGATAAGAGAATCCATAGTAGAACTCGCATGACATGGCCATCGCTAAACAAATTTAGTGCTCAGAAGTACTACGCCGAACGCAAAATTCAAATGTCACCCTTAATTCAATTGTGTAGAAACGAGCACCTTTTGCGAGAATGGTGGCTCTTATCGCTTTAAATTTTGAGCTTACAATGGTGCCTCTGTCGGACTTTCTGTCGTCCCGGAGGGCAGATTTGAACGGAGCCACCATGGTTCTTATTTAGCTTTTCTAGCCCTCTTGGGTGACGGGTGGAACTTGAGCCTTTCCGAGAACTGGCGGGACGCTCGCAGATATCGCAATCGTCATGTTAGCGCACGGAACGATCGTCGGAAATGCCGTAAAGTTTCGTCGCGTATGGATGATTTTCGCAGTTGCTTTTAAGCGCGATTCGTCAAAAACGCTTGTCATTGACCGTTCTCGTATGGCTGATCTCGTTGATAAGGCAGGCGGAGCGTTGATCTAACCCCCATTGAAGCTCGAAATAAAACTAAACATTGAAGCAAAAAAAAAAAAAAAGCATAGCTGAAAACTATCTCGGAATGAGTATCTTGAAGGGCCATTTGGTACATGATACTGTGAACAGCGCAAAAAACGGGACCGAAAAAGAATGAACACACGACACAAGCGCTGACGAATAACTGTGTGTAAATTTATTAAACCTGGAAACATATGGCTGAAAACGAAAAAAAAGAAGAATAAATCATCACGTTCGCATAAGGATGAAAATCCAAGTGAATCCTTTTCCAAGAGGGTGAGTAAAGGCTCACTGCCGCACATGTTCTCTTTCGTCTTGATATGAAAAGCCTTTTTAATTTCGCGCTCTGTCTTGTTGCGACGTCTTGAGAGTATCTTGCATCCATGAAAGAGCGGGGTGCAGCCGCATAAGGGGCAATTGTGTGCCAAGGTGCTGCTTGTTGAAGTCATGAGAAAATTTGCGTGCTCTCTCAGGCGGTCGTTCAAACAGTGACCGGTGTGTCACAGGACTACGGAACGTCGTATACGCTACGTTGATCACGCACGTAGTGTCCTCTTGGAAAAATAGTGTTTTTGAGTGATTAACTTGAACATTTCGACTCGCGGAACATTCGTTTTGATTTTCATCCTTATGTGCACGTGATAGTTTATTTAATTTTATTTCGTTTTCAGCTATATGTTTCCAGGTTTCATAATTTTAAACACAATTGTTCGCGAGCACTTGTGTCGTGTGTTTATTCTTTCTTGGTCCCGTTTTTTGCGCTGTTCCCCCCAGTATCCCGGAATACTCCGCGAGTTAAAAGACATCTTGCCCCCCCCCCCCCCCCCCACACACACACAATCAAAGGACGAAGGTGTGCTTTCCTCCTCGCCTTTGCAACCCTTCGTGCAGGCGATATCGCCGCTTATTTTTTTAAGGCACGCGCCCGATGCCAGTACCAGGCGTTGAAGCCTGCGGAGATATCGCGCTTGTGGGCGACACGCTGTTATTTTCTCTTGCACAGTCGGAAACCCAGGAAATAAAGTGAAATCAATTTATCGTGCACGATAGTCATGCGTGACAAGAAAGAACGGATGGGCGGCTTCACGCAAAAACAGCGACAATTGGCATGTGAAATTTCGCCTATGAGAACCAATCGAAAGCATGTGACTTTACAGACGTAACGGGAATCACTGTTCAAGCGTCACGAAGTGCATGCGCCAGAAAGACTGGAAACGCCAGGAAAGAATACGCTCGTTCTTGCTTTCTTTTTAAAATGATTTTCAAAAACTTGTGAGGGACTCCATTCAATAAAGAACCAATTTTGAGCAGGTAAACTGTATATCTTTGACACCTATTCGAAAGATAAGTAGCGGTAACGTATGGAACTACGGAGTGCACCCAAGAGGTGACACTCCGCTAACAGGAATAGTAAACCAACCTTATTGTTTTGTATTTTGTTTGTTTAGGTAAAAAAAAAAGCAAAGGGCGCCCCTTTTAATTCTATACCAGGCGCATATGCGCACACGGGAGCGCCTTGGCTGGTTCTTTATTTTATAGCTATCCGTTTTCAACAGATGTTCATAAAAGAGGCCCGTACTCGCGTAGAGCTACGAGGGCCTCGTTATCTTCCGCCGACCTTTGTTTCAAGCGTGACGACACGCCCAGCAGCACACCAAAGCTCCCTCCGGAACGCAGTACCTGTGCGCGCGCAGGTTACATGAAACCGAAAGGCATTTATTGGGAACTGGCACCAGTAGAAACAATTTACGAGTGAGCACAGAGAACAATATTATTTATTGACAGCAAATCAGCAATCATGTTTTATTGCAAAAAAAAAATCTATCGTGTCAGAACCATCATCGAGAGTCCTGAGAGGCAAAACAAATAGAAAAGCGTCTCTCGCTTGCAGTGACTATCACTACAAAACAGTGGTAAAAATAAGGAGGTGCTTCAGTGAAAGCTTTGAATTTCAGCTCTTGCCTTCGCCGAGCACGGCTTAACACCCCCATTTTTTATTGCATTATGACATACTGCATGCATGCGGTCAAGCTGAGGACACAAGGAGGTGGGGTCTTTCGCAAGGAAATCGCGGTAAAGCGAAAGTCGAGAGAAGTGCAGGCATTCGAACACGTGCAGAGTCAGTGCAAACGAACGCAGTGCACAAATACACAACACTGACAGCGGTAACGAGGTCTGAGAGTGAAATCACCGACAAGAAATAAGTATGCGCGAATCGGCAAAAAGAATCTACCTGCCGCCGTCGTAGAACTGGCAGAAATCGATGCGTTCGCCGGTATGACATGTCCTGCGGCACCGTACAGCAGTACAGCGACTACACCTACAGCAATCGCAGTGACTTACAGAAGCGAATAAAAAATGGTAGAAAGAAAACAGAACTAACTGCGCATAATCGTGTCTTCGCCGAAGAAAGGCGGTGCACGTTTTTTTTTTTTTTCCGCTTCGTCGCTGCCACCGATAAGAAAATCCATAGTGGAAGTCACATGAGACCGCAATCGATAAACACATTTAGTGCTCAGAGAGGTTCTACGCACAGCGCTTAATTTATATAAATGAGCACTTTCTTTTCTTTTTTTTTTTTTGCGAAAACGGTGGCTCTCTTCGCTTTAAAATTTGAGCTTACTCTAAGGTGCCTCAAGCGGATATTATGGCGTCCACGTGGGCCATAGAGTTTCATACAATAATGCCTCGAGAGGAATCCGGCGCTGCGATTGTGTACCCTCATGAGATTTATGGGAAGTACAGGCTTAGGATTGGATCGCGTTAGCCAATGAACGGATATTTTTCTACAGTTTCAGTTTTGTTCTTCGCGTAGAGTGGCTAGTGGGGTGGGTGCGAAGGACTGAAGCTGCGCCTTTGTGTTTCAGATAAGGTGAAAACGGCTAGGCCTCTCGATTTACCGCAACGATGGAGCTGTATAAGTCGTGTTTGACAGTTTAAGCGTAGCGTTGTCCATTCATCGCTGCGCATATAGATGTAGCGTCCCATGCCAGTGCAGGATATTACACCGAGATCACGTTTGTTGTTAGTGCGTCTTGCCAAAACTCGTTGAAATCAACAGCTAAACGACGGTGACGCGAAGTAGACGCACCGCCACGCTCTTCTGACTCGACTTCACGACAAAACGAGAGGTGCGTTGGGGGCTGACCACTTGAACAGACGCACCTCGCATCGCAGCAGACGAAACGTGTTCTCATTTAATACTGTGCTGTTATTTCCATAAATAGATATTGCGAACTTTCGAGGGCAAAACAAGAATGTTTGTTTTGAAGTGTTGTAAAAAATAATTAACATCTTGATTCTAAATCTGTAATGCAATGGCAGAACAATGCAAACTCTGGTGGTTGAACTTGTCCAAGTTTCACTTCTACCGCCTAGTCACAAAAACCTTTTGCAATGAAGTTTACATACAAAAAAATGTAGCAAGTTTCAATTACACATAACTTCATATCACCTTGTTTTACACTCAGCGAACAAGCATCGCAAATCTCAAGAACGTGATCATCCGAAGCAGATCCGAAGCTCTTACTTCCCGTGATTCCCATGGCGGTACAAGTGCCGCTGAAGGAGCCTGCGTAGACACTAGCGCCAGATTCCCCTCTAAGTATTATTGTATAAAATTTCATGCCGTGGCCGGTTTGGAAAGGAGCCACCATGGTTCTTCATTAGCTGTCGATTTTTTCGCTCCCATTCGGCAATGGGTGGATCTTGAAACTTTCTGAGGCCTTTTAAAAAAGGCATAGACTTGCTTGCCCCGTGTAGTGTATAGAAGTAAACCTGATTCGGACAGATACCGAGGGCACAACACGTGGTATCCTCGGACGTAAAATGTCGCGTGTTTCTGGGGAATGCACGCGTGAAGTCCTCCGGAAAGCCTCATTTTGCGTAACTACGTCGTGAAGGGGTTCTGTATAGCGTTGTCGGTGTAGCTTTTCGTGGCACTCGTATGCACGCACGACTGAGTGTGTTGTTTGCGAACCGTGTCTTTACATAGTCGCCCCCTTCAGGCGGAAATTGTGATTCGCTGTGTACGAATGTTCGATTCGTCTAATAAGTAATGTCTCTTCATCTTCCTTGGGCACAAGTTGACACTACTAGCGTAAGCAAGTTGCGTACACAGACGTAGCCACCGCCACTGAAGCCCCGCCGCGGTGGTCTAAGGTACTCGGCTGCTGACCCGCAGGGCGCGGGTTCGAATCCCGGCTGCGGCGGCTGCATTTCCGATGGAGGTGGAAATGTTGTAGGCCCGTGTGCTCAGATTTGGGTGCACGTTAAAGAACCCCAGGTGGTCTAAATTTCCGGAGCCCTCCACTACGGTGTCTTTCATAATCATATAGTGGTTTTGGGACGTTAAACCCCACATATCAATCAATCAACCGCCACTGAAGGGGATGACGGCGAGTGTGCTACGTGGCGCCATACAGGCTCATAAAAAGAGTGTGCCACACTTGCCGCCATGGCTACAGGTGGCGTTGACTGACACTCCCACGCTTAAATTCACGTATAAACCCAACGAAGTGGCTGGGGGAATAGCCTCCGTGATAGCTCAGTGGTAGAGCATCGAACGCGTTATTTGAAGGTCGTAGGTTTGATTCCTACTCACAGCAAAGTATTTTTTCACCCACTTTTCTTTTTTATTTACATTAAATTGGTTCTAACAACTTCCCCTATAGAATTCTTGGCATTATTGTCTGTAAGATCTCATTTATATATATATATATATATATATATATATATATATATATATATATATATATATATATATATACTGGGTTTGCCAGGTAACTTGAGCCAGAGTTTAAAAATATGCCGGAACACGCAATTACGAAGTGACCAAATGCATATTGCTCACCGTTGACTGGAGTTAGACCATTTTTTTGTTATCAAGTATTGTTTAATAAGATATGTTTAATTAACTAACTTCTGAAGGAACGAAGATGGATAAAAAAAATCTCAATGAGAAGTTGTAGGTCGGTTTGCAAAACGTCCAAATAGATACTTTTGGACTTTACGTCTGTTCAGTTTTTGTTTTTTTTTGCTAATTACAAATGCCTGCGAAAATATAAAAAAATGCCACGTGACTAACCCGCTCGCGCGTCAGTGCGCACGATGATTTTAGTGCTCGCTAACGTTCCGCGTACGAACGGCACGCTTCCCTCGCAACGTTTCATGACAGCTATAAGCAGTCGCAGTGGTTATCATTTTTGTGGCCGATAGCAAAACGTGTTCATCGTGAAGCCACCACCATCGTTGCGGCCCTGTCGAGGCAGCACAATGGGGCAAATACTCAGTCGCGTTCGCACGCGGAATGTTAGGGAGCACTAGAATCATTGCGTGCACTGGCGCATGAGTGGGTTTTTTCACGTGACATTTTTTTGTATTTCGCGGGCATTACTAATTAGCAGAAAAACGCTACCTAACAGATATAAAGTTCAAAACTGTCTAATCGGACGTCTTGCAAACTGAAGTACAACTTTCTCAATGAAATTTTTTATCTATCTTCGTTTATTGAAAAGTTAGTTAATTAAGCTTATCTATATAAACAATATTTGAAAACAAAACAATAGTCCAACTACAAGCAACGGGTGAGCAACATGTGTTTGGTGGCGTTGTAATTATGTGTTTCGGCATATTTTTAAACCCTGGCTAAAGTTACGTGGGACACCCTGTATATATGTAGTCGAAAACACGCAGCAGCCATTGTAGCGGAGTACGTATACTTGTCAGCCGCACAACAAGCGAAGCGCGTCTGAACTTTTCCTCACCGTACGTCTTCGCAATCTCTGCTTTTATTTTGTTTTACGAAACCTCACGGTGACGCATGGTATATGCGCGTATGTTAGCAGAAAACGTCAACATTCATTGTTTTATTTTTTTCACTTAATGATTTCTCTTTTTCATTCTGTCGCTTTTTTCGTTTGTTTTGTTGTACTCCCGCATTTCACAGTCACGCACGGCAGAGCGAAGCCATGGGTATGGTGGCTAGAATTGGCAATAGATCTTCCTAATAATATGATGTGCAATAAATATTTGTTTTATTTTCCTCGCCCAGAACTTTGGTAATATTTTTTTTTAAAAAACGCCGTCGCCTTGCACTCCAAAACACTGCAGGGATATGCGAACGAAAGCTTTAATTTGCGCAGATTCAACGTCACAGAAGTCTTGCAGCGGCAGCCAATTTCTTTTAATGCTTGAAATGGCGTTCTATCAGCCATCGTCACAGTGAGTTATCTGAATCGCCAATTTATCTGAATCATGCTTCAGCAACAGCATCTTTGAAAGGTCCGCGCGCTCAAGGCGCGCGCGCGTAACTAGCATCACCATTTCGCCGACAGCGCCACCGCCGCGCTGCTCGAAACGAAGGAGCGGCTCCGAGCTCCCGTTGGCGTCACCTCCCAATTCTAGCCACCATAGCCATGGGCGTCTTTTAAAACTATAGCGGTTTATGTGGCCGCGCGTGTGTTTGGCGCCACGCGTGGATCGTTTTTGAAGCAGTACTGACACGTATTTTGAATATTTTTAGATTGTTGCTTTAAATGAGAATACGGGTGTCGAGAACGCTACAGGAGGTTTTGTGATCGGCGTTCTTTTTTTTTTTATAGTACGCGGGCTTAAGCAACCGCTCGTCTGTATCGGCATGCTGTTGCCGTTCAGAATAAAAAAAAAAAAAAAGGACGGGTTAGCACCGACGCGTTACACGTGTTTCAATAATAACACTTCCGCTGTCACATGTGCGGTCGGCTTGGAATGTTTACGCTCGAAAATGCGCGCGAGCAGCGCGTCATCACTTTTCCTGGGTTTGACGGATGCGAGATGCGTCCGCTCTTATTGTTTTGCTTTCGAGCTCCGGCCTTCGCGATAAGGCTCCTTCGGCGTGGCTCTGCGTACGCAGCCGGCGCTGATATCCCACTTCGCTTCTACGGCTCACGTTCGCTAGTGCACCTGTGCACGGATTCGAGCGCGGACTTGTCAATGTCCCCGTGTTCTTTGTTAGTTTTGTGTCCTCCTGAGTCCGTCATACGTGACGATTTTGAATCCCGATAGGAGGAAACATGGCAAAAAATAGTAATAAACAGGAAGCAGCATGTTATTTTTTCTCCAAAGTTTTCAGTCAAGGAGAGTATGCCTTGCACCAAGAACGCACGCACACGCAAACATGCACACACTCTCGCACACACATACACACACGAACCTGTTAGGTAAAACCAGTAATTGGTGTAAAATCTTAAAGCTAAATGGCAGTAATTACTCAATAATTTTTACAACTTGGCTGCCGCTTTAAACAGCGGCTGAAGTATAGTGTACTCAAGTTGGACTGCTGAGCTAGAGGGCGCAGGTTTCATTTACGACAACGGCTGCTGCATTACGAAGAGAGGTTAAGTGCGAAAAAAAAAAAGAAGGAAAATGCCACTGACCTTACGTTTATTTGCGCGCTAAATAACTTTTTGTAAGCATTTTTTCCTTGAAAGAATGGTGCTAATGTACAGTATGAAGAGAAGACGGTTTCCCTGCGGATGCTGCGAGGACATTGTGTTTGTAGCATGTGTGCGGTTGATACGAAAAACAGTGGCTACTACAGTTTTACACTCTCTGGGAACTACTGCTTTAAGCGATAAAGCAGCAGGAATGGGTAGGTGGGGGCTTGGGACAAAAAAAAAAAAAATGCCCGCAAACAGGGGTGAGTTGTTTACTCGAGCCGATGTTTCGATAAGCGGTAACCAAAAGAGTAAAAAAAAAAAAAAGGAGCGTGAACCAGACCTTCGCGCTATCACAAATCTAGTATCCAAGATAGAGCAATAAATCTGTCCCAGTGGTCCAGGGGCTAAGACACTCGGCTGCTAACCTGAAGGTCGCGGTATCGAATCCCGATCGCGGCGGCTGCATTTTCGATGTAGCCGAGAATGCTTGAGGTTCTTGTGCTTAGATTTATAAGCGCGTCTTAAGAACCCCAGGTGGTCCAAATTTCCAGAGTCCTCCCCTACGGCGTCTTTCATAACCACATTGTAATTTTGGCACGTTAAACCTCAATTATTATTATTATTATTATTATTATTATTATTATTATTATTATTATTATTATTATTATTATTATCAAGAAAGCAATAATAATTATAACTTAAAAACTTTTTATGCGAAAGAAAGTATAAGACATGCTGTTAGTAGTAAATGTGAAGAAAGAAAAAGGACGAAGAGAACTTAATTAGACAGTTATAGTTTAGCGGATAGCGTTTACGTGGTTTACGTGCCTTAGCTGGGATGGTGGCGCCACCTATCGGAGTGCTGAGAAGTAAGAGCAGTGAAAATGAAAAGAAAACGAGAATGTCTACCTGTGTCATCGCGCGAAGCATTGTTACAAGTTTATTTTAGTAATAGTAAGAATAAATAAATATGAACTACGCCCCAAACATGAAAACATTTATCTTGTAGTTAGGCCTAAACACGTTCGAAATGGGAAGCTATCTCAAAAATTGCGCCAACTTGTCTGTAATACTCGGTGGTCGAATATTACCTACGCTAATACGGTAACGTTAAATCTGAAAAAATAGTGCGCATACGGTAAGTGGTACTAGTAACGTACGCATCTACGCATGCAGGAAGCGTGTAGCTGTAAAGCATGAAAGTTACTTTCACTGCATTTCCAAGCAGAGGAAGTTATTTTCACTGTATTCACAGGCAGAGGCATGGCCGTGTGGTAGAACGCCCGCTTGCCACGAAAACTACCCGGGTTTGGTCCCCGTTCAGACCCAGAATTTTTAATATATGTTTTATTTCAATATTTCCCGATTTTTCGGTCACGCAAAGATGATTTTTTTGCTCACAACCAACGAAGCGGCTTCATGTGTTGCACCGCTCCATGTGTAGCATACTGAGTGCGTGCTCGAGCCGCAAGTCGTCTACTTCGTGTTTTTGCTCGAGCAGCTTCGTTATGATCACTTATCATCAGCAAAAAAAAAATGAAAAAAGGAACACTTTGTGTCTTGGCGTAACGCAGGCGCAATACATGTATAAAAATATAAAAGAAAGAATCAAGCGCGAAATAGAAGGAAATCGATAAAGAGGCGAAAAATGAATATAAATAAAGTCAAGGAAGAAATATAGAAAAAAATAATGAGAAAGAAAGATGATAGGAAAGAAAAAGAAAGCACAGTATATTTAAGAAGGCTGCCCAGCCCGCACATCGTTCATGTTTACACCACCGACGTGAAGCTGGCTAAATTACATCAATTCTCTGTTTATCAAAAGGTCCTATAACGAACTGTTAGAATTCTGCACTAAAAGAATCCTTTTTTCCATCGAACACCTTTTTCTTGGCGGGAAGCGGGGGGGGGGGGGGCGGTGTGGCGAAAGAGCCGTGCCAGGAATCGAAAGTGCGATCGATGGGGGTCCCGCCGCAGCCGAGCCCACGCTACCACGTCTCTGCTATACCTGTCCCATGCGGCTGTGTCAATACAGCAGTGGTTGCGCTATTCTACAACACGCTGGCCGTGGACGGCAGCTCCGAAAAATACGCTCGTTTTTCGGGGCCGACTTTTCAAGAAAAGTGGAAAGCCCACGATTCATTTCACAACGACATTTTTTAAAAATTGACATTCATTGAATAATACGTGCTCACGTCTCATCACTGCACACTTTGAAGCGTTGGCGCACACGCGAACGCCTATAGTTTTTCTGCATGCACAATATCGTCCACACGCCATCTGAGGAGTGATTGTCGATGGTCCACCTAATAGATCATCCACTTTGAAGAGCACGTCTAGTTACTCGAAAAAACGGTGATTCGTGACGTCATGGTGCTCTTGACCAAATCGATGTGCCGAATCGAATTCTCTAAATAAAGGGCAAGAAAGTGAACCAAACGTACTGTAACCGGCCTAAACAAATTTGACAAGCCAGAGCTTGCGTATAAACGTGTTCAGAACGGCGCAAGGTATGCATGCCGACCTTCCTGGTGCTTCGGGTGGGCGGCTTCGTTGAAACTATAATTCAAAAGCTAAGGTGAGTCTCTGCGCGACCTCCAAGACGCGGATCTCTGGGGGGGGGGGGGGCAGAATTCGTTGCGGTGAAACGCATTCGTTCTTCCTCATTTGGCTCGAGAGTTGTGAAGGTTTCGCAACGTCAAAAGGGCGTTGCGGAAGAAACCCATGGAAAACAGCGTGCTGCTCGCGTAGCTCCAGCCAACCCCTGAAGACAGAACTGGATAACTCTACAAGGTGAACTCATCGATAATGCCTAGTTCACACTGAAACATTCGCTTTTTACAGCGACCGAAATTCCCCTGCCGCCGAAACGCAGCTTCGTTCGCACTGGACGCGCCCCGCGCCGCCGAATATGCCATCTACTACGGGGCGAACGCAGGATGGATGCGCTGTCACCCGGTTGTTGTCGCGGCTCGCAAACGCCACTACGCTATCCGGTGGTGTATACTTCGATGATTCTCGTACGCAAGAAGCAAGAAAAGACAGTACTGCTTACTTTGATGGCAAGTGGCTGTCTTGTAATGCACGAAGAGCAGAAAAACGACCGGCGCCAGCGGCGTTGGTGGGTTCGTTTTGCTCTGCAAGACCGCAACAAGCTCGGTCACGCCAACAGCAAGCTCGGTCACCTCTTTCACGAAATACGGAGGCGAAGTAGACACAGAGTAGGTTAAACTCTCGTTGGTTTCAACATTCAGTTACGTGCACTGCGGCATAACAAGTTGAGTATACGGCTTGGCCGCCATTTTTCAAAATTCCTTGACTAGCGCTCCTATTGGCCCGCGGTGACCGATTCGGCGGCAGACGCCGCAAAAATCGGTCTGAGAGCGATCGGCGCGGAAAGGGCCCTTTCGGCGGATCTCGCCGCCGCCGAACCAGATTCGGAGCACTTTCGGCGGCCGGAATGCTCAGTGTGAACGCGGCCTAATGGTGGCCGTGGACACCGTTCCAACTTTCACTGAAAAGTGTGGCACGTGTGCGTGTTTGTATCTCGCGTATACTTCCAAAGGCGGCGGCCCGCCCGCGGTCGCGTCCGTAACACGCCGCCAAATATGTATCGAGTGTTATCTTCAAGGCGAGAAGCACCTCGGGGGTTAGACTTGTCGGCCTCTCTGGTCGGCAGTGTGTCTTGTAGTCGCGGTCCATCGTAAAAACGGGTACGTGCCACAATGTCTGAACACCACTACTCGCCACCGGTCCACTAAACATGAAGAAAGCAGCTCCAGCAATTTGCCAGCGACGATAGTGGAGCACGGACACCCTTCCTCACACATGCTCTTGGAGAACGGAAACCGGGCATTTGGGGAAGAAGAATAAGCATCAGAAGAAGAAGAAAAGCTGCATACTGACAAAAGTCTCACTAAATTATATAATCGATTCTCGGCCGATCTTCCTGAGTGGGTATGAGCCATGTTTGAGGCATCATCATCATCGTCATCATCAGTATTTCGACGGGGAGAACACCATTTTCTACATACTCGGTTTCAGGCTTTGCACCACTAGTGACTCACTGAAGAGGGATCTCTCAAAGCACTGCATGCTTCGCCTTGCCAAGTGTTTTTGTATTACTCCTACTTCCACCCGCGGAGGCCCCACGTGCTCGCGGCCGTGGCTGTAAAATACCGCCACATGTCTGTGTGTGTGTGTTTTGTTTTTGAAGCCTCGTAAACATCGTAAGCCATTGCGCAGCCGTATATGTATGAAAGTGCTGCGCAGCCAGCGGTCGCAGTCACCCACTGTCTTCTGAATTTACGGGTGTTTTTGTGGCGCTGGGGACGTTGTTTATGGGCAGTCAAGGAAAGAACCAAATGGGATGAAAAAAAAAAGACCAAAGTAAGTTGGAGAGAAGCGTGTCGAAATAAGGAGAGGAAGATATGCAACTATAAGGCGAAAATCTTTAAGTGGCAGGGATGACAAATTTGATGAGCCCGAAAAGGTAAAGAATGTGAAGGGAACGAAGTGCTGAAAGGTAACGTGAGATGACAAAAGAAAAGGGGAAAAACGAAATGAAGGATAACGAATAAAAAGAAACAAGCAGTTTTCCACTGAGGGGGCCATGCTTGAAGGAAGTGCTGAGCTGGACAGCCTTCATTGTTTTTCTCTTCAGTTCTCACTTTCTTTCCTCCTCTCTTTATTTCCTTCTCCCCTTTTTATTTTTCTTTTTTCTCTGTTAATTACTATTTATTCCTTCTTCTTTTTTACCTATTTCTTTCTTTTTCTTGCTCTTTCTATTTTTCCTCTTTCTGTCTCTATTTCGCGCTTGCTTCCTCTTATCATCATCAAGGTGCATGATGAACTGGAGGAAAAAAAAAAGAAAAAAAGTATTTTCTTTGGCGCTTTTGTGCACCCAGTATGCTACATGTGGAGCATTACACCAGGTGACGGCGACAGCATATGACGTCATATATGACAGAATACGTGAGTGTGGACCCTTCAAGTGCAGATTCATATTCATTAGAGCATGTTCGTAACGATTGAATTCTGAGCAGTGCCTTGAGGGTTTCTTTTTTTTTTTTGAAAGAGGAGTCTACAGGACGTCACATTGCTCTTGTCACATTGTCTGAGAAAAAAAAAAAACCCAAGGACACAGTGGGGCTTGAACACGGGTCAGCTGAGTGCCAGCCCAGTATACTACCACTTAGCCATGCCGATGCTTGGGACTTGTTCTCAAACTTGCCTTAGGCAGGCTTGATGTCGGGAAAGGAATTGCTTTAAAATCAGTAATAAAGCATTTTAGAACAGCAAATGAACAACCAGGCGTCACACAATGCGAATAGTGTAACGAGTGGTCGTCCAATGCTCCAACCCATTACAAATACTGTTATTGATCAACTATGAACTGTAACGCATACCCACTACAGGCATAATTTCTCATCGTCGTCAGCCACTCCATGAATATTTCGCACATAATTATTTGCAAGCGTTTAGCGGATACAACGCTTCTCGAAAGAAAGACGAAAAATACCATAGCGAATGTTGGTCTGCTGCCCAGAAATTATGAATGCCGTAGTGGGTACCCAGTAATTGTTCTTGCAGCAGTTACCCAATAAGTGTTTAGAAAAGCTCTGAAATGCCGCTCTTCTAACGTTCGCTGTGACTGTGTTGTGCCATCCGCGCAGGCCTGGCGTTTCTCTAAGGAGCCTGTAGGTAATCGCTACAAGAACACTTACCGCGTACCCACGACGCCATCAGAATCGTAGTCTTTGTTTTGTAGGCCGGCATTTACAATGCTATCCTTCTTAATGCTTTGAAAAAGCGTGGTATCCGCGTCACACTTGCATGGAGTTTTGTGCCACTTTTTCATGCAGTGGTTGACGATGACAAATAATTATGCCTGAAGTGGGTATGCGCCACAGTTAATAGGTGATGAACAAATTTTCTAATGGGTTCGAGCATCGGATGACTCGCTCGTTACGCAATACGCATTGTGTGACGCCTGTTTTTTTTGTTTTGCTGTTCAAAAGCGCTTTATTACTCGTATTAACGCGACTCTTTCCCGACATCAGGCTTGCCTAAAGTGAGTTTGCAAGCGAGTTCCAAGCATCGGCGTGACTGAGTGGCATAATACTGGGCTGGCACGCAGTGAACCCAGGTTCGAATCTCACTGTATCCATGGTGTTTTTCTTTACTGAGTTTTTTTTTCTTAATTCGCGCGATAGTGATGATTACTAACACCGGCGGTGGTGGTGGTGGCGCCGCATGTGACACGTGTTGTGATCTCATAACAGCTTTGTATATGAAGCATATAATGTTTGATAACTTCAAAGTACGTTTGTTTCTGTTTCTTAAGTGCGGAGCATGTACTTTAGGGAGCCGGGCTGTCGTCGTTGCTTGGCGTAACGCTCTTTGCGTAGCACATTGAGCGCGTGCTCGCGGCAAGAATTCTTCTTCTTGTTCTTCGAGTTCCTTGATGATGATCAGTTTTCATCGAAAGCGTAAAACGACCCTTGCGTTTGGCGTGACGTAGGCCTAACTACCTGAAAAATAGAAAAAAAAGGAAGCAAGGACGAATTCGAAAGACAGAAAAAGAAAAATAGGAGGAAAAATAGAGTACAAAAATAAATAAATAAATTAAGAGCAAGAAATAAATAGAAGTAAACAGAAAAAAAAGCCAAACTCTGGAAAATAAGGAGAAGAAAGAAAGACGACGAAAGAAAGAGAAAATCTGACAAACAAAGAAGGGTATACAAGATTTCCTAGGAGACAAGACAAGACAAGAAGGGTATACCCAGCTCCGCACTTTCTTCACGCATGAGCGAAGCTGTCTTACTTTTTTTTCTCTCTCTTCCGTTACCCTTTTAAAAATGAAATCACTGCTTGCCAAGAAAGCCACGTAACAATGTCTCCACTAAATCGGCGTGGGGCATAACTTCTCTCTCCAGCAGCGTCCCGACAACGCGCACTGCCCCGGAGTGCGTATATTGCAGCTCAGAAGAAGGCAAAGCCACCCTATGCAAACACACGTTTCGCATGTGCGCGTTCGGGGAGGAGGAGCGGGGAAGCGTGCACACTGAAAGGGTTGATGGGTGAAGGAAAGCACAGTAACAAAATATGCTGACTACAACACTCGTCAAGACAATGTATATGTACAGCAGGTGAGGCAAAGAGGGCAGGTGGGGGGCAGGGGTACGTCGACGGTGGAGACAGCCTCTCCGGAGGACAAGGGAGTCACCGGGGCTTGAACGCGCAAGAAGACAAAATAAACGAGGAATTAAGGGTAGGGAATTATGGAGGTGGTTCCGTCCTTGTCCGGGATCAATACAGCGCTCTTTCTGGGTGCCTCCTTATGGTGCGGCGAAACAAGGGCACCTGCTTTTACCGTGTTTGCTCGATCGTATGCAGCTGCCCGAAATATTGAAGCAGATAATTCGTATATTCCTGCCGATTTTTTTTTTTGACGATAGGTCTACTATGACCCACTTATCACGGCTGGAAACTCCTTTGAGTGAGTGCGTGATGGTTGTTTATTTGGCGACTTATTTGGAGCGCCCAGCCGTCATTTCGGTTTCAAAGCGCACTGAGCTAGGTATGAGAAGTGCCGCGGCGGCGAGGTAAACGCAGTTGGCCACGTGACTTCGCAAAACTGTGACGTGGTTGCGAGCGGGTGCCACGTGGACGAACCAACACAAACTCGTGACGTTGGATTGTTTACGTTGACAGTGCGTTAATGTCGGCGTCACGAAGTCCTCCGCATCTCGCTTACTCACGCAACGTGCAGTTTAATATTTATTGTAAATATATTCTACGCTACATATCGGCTTCCTACATCATATGGGCTTCCTACATCATGGGCTTCCTACATAAGCCCATGATGTTTCGTAAAGGTTGTGTATGTCTCCACATAAATATATCTCACTCATTGACTCGTCTTCAAAATTTTCTGTCAGTGCGCCTTTGGAAGCTGCAGTGAAACTCCTCGTTCTCAAACAGATACAAAGACAACAATGCGCTGTCCACTGCAATGCGAAATGTGCAGTGAATCAGCGGAATGAAACAGAGCAACTGAATATAAAGAGTAAATCCAAGTATAGAGAAAATAAATTCAGAAGGCTTCGCCCTAGTGGCGCCAACCCTGAAGAAAGTGGGGGGTAGGGCAGCCTTCCTTGTTGAGTTCTCTTTGTTTCATTTGCTCTTTCTTTCTTTCTTTCTTTCTTTCTTTCTTTCTTTCTTTCTTTCTTTCTTTCTTTCTTTCTTTCTTTCTTTCTTTCTTTCTTTCTTTCTTTCTTTCTTTCTTTCTTTCTTTCTTTCTTTCTTTCTTTCTTTCTTTCTTTCTTTCTTTCTTTCCTTCCTTCTTTCTTTCTTTCTAACTATATCTTCTCACATATTTCTTTTTCGCTCTTTCAAATGTTCTATGCTGCTTGACAGCTGACCTGAAGGTCGGGGGATTGAATCCCGGCCATGGCATTTTCGATGCAGTCGCAAATGCTTGAGCTTCGTGTATACAGGGTGTCCCACGTAACTTTAGCCAGAGTTTAAGAATATGCCAGAGCACGTAATTACGACGCGACCAAATGCATGTTACCGTCGCCTGGGGTTAGTCTTTTTTTTTTTATTTCTGCCAGTATGCTCTACGGCATCAGTTAAATAAGCCTGGAGTTAGACTATTTTTTGTGTTCTCAGATATTAATTATTTGTGTTGAAATAACTAACATTTCAAAAAACAAAGATACATAAAAAATTCAATGATAAAGTTGTAGATCGGTTTGCAAAACGTCCGATTGGACAGTTCTGAACTTTTTTATATATGTTAGGTATTAGTGTTTTTCTGCTAATTGCGAATGCCCGCAAAATACAAAAAATACCACGTGACAAACCCGCTCGCGCGTCAGTTCGCACGATGATTCTAGTGCCCCCTAACGTTCCGCGTACGAACATCACGCTTCCCTCGCAGCGGTTCATGACAGTGATAAGAAGTCGCAGCAGTTATCGCTTTTGTGGCCGATAGCAAAACATGTTCATCGTAAAGCTACCAGCATCGTTGCGGCCCTGCCGATACAGCACAATGGGTTCAAATGCTATGGTCGTTCGTACGCGGAACGTTAGGGGGCACTAGAATCATTGTGCGCACTGGCGCACAAGCGGGCTTGTCACGTGGTATTTTTTTTGTATTTCGCGGGTATTTGTAATGATCACAAAAATACTAATACCTAACAGATATAAAGTTCAAAACTTTCTAATCGACGTTTTGCAAACCGATCTACAACTTTCTCATTTAAATTTTTATCTATCTTCGTTTCTTGAAAAGTTAGTTAATTAAACATATTCAGTTAAACAATAATTGAGAAAAATAGTCTGGTTAACTCCAGGCAACGGTGAGCAACATGCATTTAGTCGCGTCGTGATTACGTGTTCCGGCATATTTTTAAACTCTGGCTAAAGTTACGCGGGATACCCTGTATATACTTATATTTAGGGGCATGTTAATTAAAGAGCCCCAGCTGGTCGAGATTTCTGGAGCTCTTCACTGCGGCATCCCTGATAATCATGTCGTGGTTTCGGGACGTTAAACCGCGAGAAGCAAGATGGACATCTCCGTCGCAATAAGTGGTTGGACGCTTTCGCCGCTGTATGACGTGTGCGTGCGCCGAGTCAGCGGTCTAGGCTTTCGCGCTGTGTTTGCAGAGTTGAGTTGCCAGATTATAGCTAGCCAAGAAGCAAATGATCACAAAAAGCCCCCGCACCCCCCCACCCCCCCCCCCCCAAAAAAAAAAGAGGCGCGACGTCTGCCAGGAAGCCCAAAAGAATCGGAAATTTAATTTTTCTTTTCTTGAAGATATCTTTATGTAATAAAAAATGTCATTAAGGTAGTAAGGGGGATTGAAAAATTCGCTTCCATTATTTTCTGTAGCGAAAATATGCGTGATGGTGAACGAATGTTTATAGCCACTTTTTAACCTTATCTCCAGGGTAGTAGCCTCCTGTCGGTTGAATGCAGGTTGGCCAGTACAAGAATAATGTTACCTGTAGATTACCCAACGTATGCTTGTTTGACTTCAACACTCAACTTACTCAAAAGTCGTCAACAAACGCGCTATTAGCGAACTACAAATGCGCTATTGGTGAACGGGGCGATCACATAAATAATATATTTGCTAGAAAAATGTCAGTGACCTCTCTCAACACCCCACCCCACCTCCCACCTCCACGCATCGAGAAAAAAAAAATACCTGACAAGTGACTGCAAAATTCTACAAGTGACTCTGCGAGAAAAGAAGCACAAATCCGCCTACTCTAAGTGGAACTGGCAACTTTGTCAGGTCGGAGTCCGTGCATTACGTGCACACAAGCGAAACGCGAACGGCGGCGTAACTTCGTACGCGGTCGAAGACGCTGAGCTTTCATGGACGAGATGTAAACAAGGGAAGTGTTCGATTGCTCAGCTGTGTCGGCGTTTGTCTCACTCCATCGCGTACACCCGTCTGTGCACTTAACGGGCGTCTGTGGAAACGACTTTCGAGCAGTGATGTTCTAGGTGCTTCGCACCTATGGCGGCCGTGCCGTTTTGTGCTGTCGTCTTCGGAGAGCGTAATGCTCCATGTGCAGCACGCTGAGCGTGCGCTCGCGCCTTGGAGAAGTATCTGTTTTTCCTCTTGTGCGTCGTTGATGATCACTGATCATCATCAGAAATAAGGAAAGAAAACTAGAGCGCTTCGCGTAACGCATGCAAAGCCACGCATAAAATCGAAAAAGAAAAGGAGGAAGCCAGCACGAAATAGAGAAAAATGGAGAAAATTGGGACGAAAGACGAAGAGTGAAAAAAAGAAAACAAATAAATAGAAATAAAGAGGAAAAAAGGTAAGAAAATATGGAGAAGGAAAAAAAAAGAAAACGGGAAGAAGCAATCAAGGCTGCCGAGCTTTCAACTTCCTTCAGGCTTGGCACGCCTAATGCGAAGCTGCCTGAAGTTTTCATGAAGGTCTTATTAAGGTTTTCATTAAGGTGTCTGCGAGGCAGGCACGCAAAATGGCGCAGGCTTTTAAGTAGAAACTGGAGACCAATGTGATGTCAGAGTACTGGTGGACCATATCGTTTCGTCGATCCGTATATGGGTTTTTATGGAAGTTTTGTTAGTGTATTCCTCATTATTGAGCAGAATCACGACATGAATAACTACATTTGAGTCGTTCATTTGAGACCACTCTACTCTATTCACGGATGCAGTCGCGACAACATTTTTTTTTCATTACGACTGGTACGCTCAATTGCTCGATATATAACCGCGTCATATCGTGACGAATCTGGTCTGTGAAGATAATGTTGCCCCTTATCTACGCGCACGAGTTAAAATTACGCCAACAGGACTCGAAGTGGAGATGGTGGAAGCGCAAGTATGTGCGTTACCCTATTCAATATGGTAGTCTTTAGTGGATGCTTGAATAGTTGGTGGACATGGTGGAAACAATAGTGCAGTGGGTGGAAAGAATAGTGTGTGTGGTGGTCATAAAGGCTTATGATGGCGAGAATGGAAAAAATGGTGACAGATTGAGGTGGTGAGCCAATGATGGTGACAGTGGGAAATGGTGGCCGATCGTGGCGACGCAAAACATGTTTTTGTGGATGGCTTGGTGAACAAGCTGGATGACGCTGGCATGAATGAAGTACGGTGGCTTGATGGAAGCGCACGTGCTAGTACGTGAAATTGCCATTATTTCTAAAATTTGCCCCTCGAATCAAAACTAACAAGCGCCGATGATTACGCTATCTAGAACGTTTTTTTTTTACACGGTGACGGCCTCAACTTTTTTGGAGCACAGCAGCTGTGAATGTTTACATTTTGTGTGTTTGACGTTTGCGATCAGTTGCTGTATTGGGCACAATTTCGGTTAAGTATTTCTAACCCTAAATTGTCTCGCTTCAATCCGTGCGTACTGTACATACGTTCAAAATATAATAATAATTGTTAGATTTTAACGTCTCAAAACCACGATATAATTATGAGAGACGCTGTAGTGGAGGGCTCCGAAAATTTCGACCGCCTGGGGTTATATTGCGTGCACCTGAATATAAGCACACGTGCCTCGAGCATTTTCGCCTCCATCGAAAATACGGCCGCCGCGGCCGGGATTTGATCACGTGACCTGCGGGATAGCAGACGAGTGACTTGGCCACTAGACCACCGTTGCGGGTCGTATACGTCTAGAAGAATGCAATAGCTGTGATCGGGAGCTGAAGCACGAGTTGTTGTGGTCGACGGTAACACACCTGTTGTAGTTGCCGATCATAATACGCAAGAGTGAGTCTATAGCTCTCGTCTTGTCACTGGCATTGAAATAAGCGCGCAGTGTTTCTTGCGCAACTGGCTAGATATCGACCTTGGCTCGACTGAATATTGGTTCCGCCCCGTTGTCTGACGCCGATACGCATGGTCTGCAAAGCTCCTCAGCTGGGCCTATATGCTGGCGTGTGCTAGCCAACCGAGGGGCTCTTCTCGCAACTTCCTTAAGCACACTGGGCACCCCATCAGTGGTTGTGGCTACGTTTCTGAACGCAACTTGTTTATGGTATACTCGGCGACAACTCAGCTTGACATTGGAGTGAATGCTGCGGAGTTGGGGCTTCGGCACATTCATGTTCCCCCTCAAGTAGTACGCCAGCTACCGACTGATTTTCGTTTTTGCTCGCTTGCATCGTTATCGCGTTTAGAAAACTATGTACACAAAAAATGTTAATGGGAGAAACATTCAGATTGTTTAACGTACACTTTAGTTCAATATAACCAGCATATTTTGCTTGGAGAACTCAAACAGCGCGTTTGCGGCTGCACACTGACCTATTATGTCATGGACGTCATCTTTACTTTGGAAAACGGGTGTGTTGTAAAGCTGGTGCTGTCTAAGAAATGGAAAGAAATGGAAAGGCATTCTTGCAAAGTGAACAATGACTGTACTTTATATATGACTATTTGCATCATGATAAATAAAGCAAGGTTTGTTTCAGAAAGACAATGAAAAAATTATCAGTAAACTTAAATACTATATCTTGATATGGTAGCATGGCATGCGCTTTGGTTCTGTAGCTTCTACAGTGTTGCCTAAAAAAGTTGTCTCCGGGTATAGATGCATCAACTTGTGGCCGAAAGAGAGCAAGACACGTTGTTCATTAGATGCATTCCGCGGAGTCAGCATTTCTCGACTTAACCTAAGAAAGCTGCTTGTAACTGCAGCTAGTCACCTTGCTGGACGCACTATGATGTTGGATGTTGGACGGGTTGCTCGACGTGCCGCTTTCCATAACCAATGTTAAAGGTATTGCTTTTCCGTTCCCGTAATGAATGTGACCAAAAACCGCACACGTTTGGAGTATGACCTCGTAGCATTTATGCCAAAATGAAACATGACTGACTGCAATGAAATGTTTATTTACATGCTAACTTTAACTAAGTACTGGCACAAAACACCAGATTACTTAATTTTCTTTTTCGAAATGTGAATGTGTGAGTGTTTTAAAATTATTTCATGTAAATTTGGTGCATTCGAAGACAGTGCATCATAATTGGCACCTAAAGCGGATATTGAAACAATCGCACGATCATCGCGACAGTGAACATACACGCTAATGTGTTTCACACCATTTATTTTTTAAACAACGAAACAGTTTAGTAAATGGATCCATGGTTGTGAGTCGGTCGCAGAAAACTATCGATCATCTCAACGGGTATGTGCCGCTGTGTACCACAAAGCTATTAACATCATAAACTGGTATGTGCTGTAGAAATCGGGTAAATCACCACGGGTCCGCTGCAAATGAAGAAGGCAACATTCAGCCCAGGAACAAGTGTGCGTGTGTGCGTGTGTGCGTGCGTGTGTGTGTATGTGTGTGTGTGTGTGTGTGTGTGTGTGTGTGCGTGTGTGTGTGTGTGTGTGTGTGTGTGTGTGTGTGTGTGTGTGTGTGTGTGTGTGTGTGCGTGTGTGTGTGTGTGTGTGTGCGCGTGTGTGTGCGCGTGTGTGCGCGCGCGTGTGTGTGTGTGTGTGTGTGTGTGTGTGTGTGTGTGTGTGTGTGTGTGTGTGTGTGTGTGTGTGTGTCATTCCCACAACTATCATTCCTTTCAAATGATAGCTTCGTTGAACACAACTGCATGCTTTTAGGGCCGATGTGACTTGGCATAGCGGAAAAGCGATCCTACAACCCGCCAAGCCTCCTTCATGGGGAGGCATCTTTCCGGACCACAGGGGATTGCTAGTTTGAAAATTGTCCTGTCGCTTCCTCCGCTCAGCTAAGCACCATCGCGGTGACCGTGTTAGCTATTCTCGCCCCCGCCTGCCCGGCACAGCGTGCCGTGGCTGGCTCGAAACGGTTGAGCGCACTGTTGATAAACAAGTCGGCCGCCGTCTCGCTTGACGGACAGACAACGGAGGAGACATTAAGATCTCTCTCTGCCCAGCTCGCAAGCGAAGAGCGCTCGACTGAACAGCGCGTGAGAATAAGGTGCGCAGCTTTTCTTTGAATAAGAATAAGGTCGTAACGATGCTACGGCCACCGACAAACGTTGACGAACCGGCAGGTCGTAGCTTTACCGAGCAGTGATACCTAAAAAAAACTTTGAGGACACTAGAGCTTCGCCTTCAAGAGTAGGACGTGATAGTGTGGTCGGTCTTCAACCGTTCCGTGAGAAAAAGAACATTCGGCTGCGAAGCGTTGGTCGTTTCAAACTATCCTTGAATGTCTACTGAACAAGTGCGCACTACATCATTATTTTTACGTTTACTCATCGAAGAAGTAACCACTACTTACAATTTCGCAGCTGTACACTTTGTAAAAAGTTGACTGCTTTAAGCAACACACTCGTTGCGCAGTTCTCATGTTTTGACGTCTGGTGTTGTTCTAGAATTCTGCCATGCAATATTAGATACGCTAAGAAGACTTCTTTCGCCAAATGACTTGCATATGACGTCTTTTTGTTGTTTGTTTTTCTTTTTTAAAGTAGATTTCAAGCAGCGACGTGGCTCTGTGGTAGAATGCCAGTTTGCCGCGCAGGCGATTTGGGTTTGACTGAACCAAAATTGCGTCTTTGTTTATTTTTTTATTTTTTTAACGTGGCTGTATCTTTATACCAGTTGAGTATGCTTGGAATATTGTCAGTTAAATACGAAGCTCGCATCGAGGCCTCGCGTTCTCTCTGCTTCATTCGGCACCGTTTTCGTAGTTGATGATCGCCGTTACCTTCCAGCGTATACGCCAGGAATCGCATCTGACACGCACTGAACGCTCTCTAAAGCGAGCGTGCTGCCCTTTCTCCGGTTTTTCAAGGGAATTCTGCGCAAACGCTGTTGTCCGTTTGAGGGCTCTCTGCAGCTGTGATATCTTTAGCGCGGCCTTTTCTTCGAAGCAATAGTCCTTGGCGTCTCTTTCTGATATCCATTCGGTATACATGGCATAATATCAAGCAAAAATTGTTGCTTCAGCAGCTTTAACCTTCTGTTATTGTTGAACACTGAATGTGGTTTGAATCCCCTGCTCCTTCGCGAGCTTTGAATAAGCAGCTGAGGACCATGACCGCTTCTTCGCAACAGCGTACGAAAATAAACAACCAACCAATTAAACAAACAAACAAACAAACAAACAAACAAAGAAACAAAATCAGTAAAAAAAAGTAAAAAAGTAAAAAGAAATAATCTCAAGAGCCGTTTCGCATTGCACTTGAAAAGCTTGTTGGTGCGTTTCTAAACCTGATGGCATTGATAGCTTCGGGTTCACCGTTACTTGAAGGCTGCAACGAGTTGCAGGGTTGACGTCTTGTGGTTTCATTAATTCTGGAGCTTTACATTAAAAATATGCGACACAAAGGTGAACATATCTCACGGAGATCTGTTTGGTTGTGTAAAAAATTTATATGAATAAACACTCCCCATTCACGATTAGTATAATGCTTAATATATTACAAGAAAAAAAACTGGCCCTATATGTTTCGGTACCCGTTCGGTCTATTCTTGAGTGTGACTGTCTGGCCGGCTCCGAAGAGGAAATGTCGGTAGCTTCGGAGCCGGCCAGACACCCACCCTGTTAAGAAAAGACCGAATTTGCCTTGAAACGTAGGGCCAGTTTTTTTTTTCATTAAAATATTTTACCAAATCGGGCAGGAGAGTCGTTTCTTTTTTCGCATAAAGCCACGACATAACTACGTTGCATGCAGTAATGAGTGCGCGGACTAATTTTTTACCATCAAAGTGAACAAGTATTTATTTGTGAGCACCTCTACTACACAGTAATTAATAGACGATTACTGATGCACACTAACAGCCGATTTCATTGAAGGCAGGTCAACAGGTTCATATCTCAACCAGCTGCGAAGTCGCACCGTCACAACAATCAAGGTAGAATAAAAGAAAAAGAAAAACAAGGCTCGAAAGAAGCTGAATTTCGGCATAATACGGCGCAATGTAGGTATCGCTATCACATTCGCTCACCTGTTTTTTTTTTTCGATAAAACTTGCTTCTAGCGTTTCAGGAGCAGTTTTTTGCATACTTCTGTCGAAGAAGTCACCGGCAACAGCAACAGGAGAGGAAAGTTTTATTTATTTGACGCATTTGTATAAAATATCTGGAGTTGGATTCTTAGCTGTAACTAAGTAAGTATACAGCAACAGTACACAGATTATATATATATATATATATATATATATATATATATATATATATATATATATATATATATATATATATAATGTACAGAAACGGTTGTCTTCTAATTAATAGTGTGATTAAATTAAAAATGAACATGCCCTTAAATCTGCGCTTCTTCCATTGCTACTAAGCCAAGTCAAAGACGTCGCCTCATTGTTTTCTTGCCTGTTGCCACGACGAGGGTCCGTGCAAGTGGGAAGGGGGGGGGGGGGGGTTCGACGTTGCTGCAACCGAGCCTTCATGGCCCATTCGAGTTGTGAGCTTGCGATTCTGGGGGCGTATCGAACGGGTCAGCTTTTAACGTCCTCGTGTCGTGCTATATTTCTCCCGTCCGCCTCTGTGTTTGGCCATTACCCGTTCACGAAGTATTTTGCAACAACCACCCGCTATCTTACGCAAGGAGCTTCGAAGTGGCGATCGATTGTCGCGGCGCCAGAATAAGAGAAGGAATGAAACGATTCTGTCTGCATTGTTTTGTTGCGATATCAATTATATGGGCACTCTCGGTAGTTTTCTGCCGTCACTGTCATGTCCCAGATATGTATATGTATGCCTATACATGAGAAAGTATAAAGGAAATAAATAGTGAGAAAACATTCCGCAGAACCTTGCCAGAGATTATAACCAGTGACCCATTGTTAGTTAACGCTTATTCTGTGTATACCTGTGCGTCTTTTTCGAGGGTCCTTCTTTGTGCTTCAGTGGTGCGCAGCAAGTAACGAGATGCTTGCAGTGCTTCGTGTGATATTGCTCTTCTATCGCGTTCACTGCATCGCCCCAGCGGCCAAACTGTGTTGTATTTATTTATTTATTTATTTATTTATTTATTTATTTATTTCTAAGGCGGAGCACTTTACGGGGACAGGCTATCGTATACTGTCGTCGTCGCTTGGCGTAACGAAGGCAGAACTGCATAGAGCATAGGCAGCTGTGAGCAAATTGAGCGCGCGCTCGTGCCGGAGAGAAGCCTGATTTCTCTTGTTGTTCGAGTGCATTGATGATGAACTTAACGCGTCTCCTTTCACTTGTTCTTCCAGCGCCTTTATGTTACAGAGTGCGGACACATGGCTAGGGAAACACATCACAAACAACGTGTAAAAATTGAAATAACATTTAAGTGAGGAATATGGAGAGGAAAAAAGGGAGTAATAGGAAAAATATATAAATAGCAAGGACAAGGGATACTAGGAAGAAAAAAAAAATGGAGCGGAAAAGACAGAATAAACTGGAAACGAGAACAGAAAAAGACAGAGGATGAAATGACGAGTAAGTTCTAGACAACCGAAGCAGGCTGCCCAGTTCTGCACTTTCTAGAGGCTTGTCACTCCTAATGCAAAGCTGCCTGAAGTGTTTCTTTTCTAACTATCTTTCTCTCTCTCTCTCTCTCTCTCTCTCTCTCTCTCGCACCCGTATTATTCCAGTACGACAGTCGGCAACTCGGAAGAATCTCGACATCGCCTGCCGCCTTCTCGAATGCAGTTTTAATTGGATGGGAGGCTGATTACGAAGCTCTCGGCGGACGCATTCGTTTCAGCCTGTCTAGCGGGGCGCAGCGCGACCTCGGAGGGCACGACGGTACACCCCTGCTGAGGGGAGAGGGTGTAACCCAACATTCGGAGCTGCCGCGAGCCACGTGTCTTGTCTTGAAACGAAATGTGGGTCGTGTATATGGTCTGGCCGAGGGAGCGCATGCGATCGCGGGTTTCTTCCTTTTTTATTTCTCTCTGTAATGGTTTATTTAGAACACTAATGAAATTGTCCTAGGGGACACGGCTAAAGGCAAACATAAGATTCTCATATAAACACTTATCTGGTCTACGTGGCGAATAATATTGAGTGACTGACATTCACTGACCGACAGTAAATGAGCGAGCGAGCGAGTGAGTGGGTGAAGTATCAAATACTATTTAGGCGAAGGCATATAAGCATTATTACGGTCCACCTCGACGGCAGTCCAGCCACCGCATCTAACATAGTCGTACCTTTTACCTTGTGCTCAGCACTGGAATACCCCGGAACATGAGCCACCATAATTGTCGCGTAAATTAAGTAGTCGTCCGACTGCTTGTCTTTCGCTCGGTAAAAAGAATCTGGTTTGATCGCAGCGTGTATGGATGGCATATTGCAAAAGCCTTCACAACCTTCTCTGCAGCGCTACAAAAGAGCTATGTTACAGAGATTACCGAATATTGACTGATCGAATAGTCACGCAGCTTCTTTTCCTTGCGAGGCCATGTACCGAGGGTAATACGTGAATTGTGTTTGTGTCACAATGTAGGTTTAGCACAACGGCGTGTCTCTTAGCGTCCATTTTGCCCTGAAACAGCCCTGAAACATTAAATAAATAAATAAATAAATAAATAAATAAATAAATAAATAAATTCACTTTATTGTCCTGTCGTAGCGGTGTGTCACGTTTTCTCGGTCCATCATAGAAACGGCTACGTGCCACACTGTAGGTGAATCCCAGCACTCGCCACCTGTCCTCTAAAAGTGAAACATGCGACTGTTAACCCAACACATGGCCGACGACGTTAGTGGAACGGAACATGCCACAGGGAACTGAGACCGAGCATGCACAAAAGAAGAAGCACCACCTTAAGCTGCATTCCGACGCAGTTTTCCAACGACGTTAGTGGAGTGGAAACACGCTTCCTTCATGCCCGGCTTCAGACTTGGCACTACCATAGTGCCCCATAGAAGAAATTTCCCCCCAAACACCGCATGCGTCGCCTCTCCCCAACTTCGACGTAAGCGTACCCTTCTCTACATGCTGCGCCCCTCCCCAGCTGTTTGATCGACGGGCTTGTTGGTGTGGTGTGTTTATCAATGTATTTTTTGACGTCCTTAAGGGAAGCTATGTTTCGCAGCGATTAAGCCAACCACTTTGACGCACACATTGGCTGCGTCAAAGTGGTTCCTCGGATGGTGCTGTCGTGGACATTTCTCCTCGAAGCAGCGGCCGAATGGGCCGGCGCACGTCCCTGGGATGTCCTTGGCAGGCGTCGCTAAATGCGGGCCCGTATTAAGAGGCGCGCTCTGGAATTCATTCGCCGCCGATCGACAAGAAAGACGGCCGAAGAAGGCTGGCGTCGCGCCGCCGTATCAGCCTAATTGGGGCGCCCACCGCGCGCGTAGCGGTGGCAATTAGCGACCGCTTAGATCGGAAGCGGGCGAGTACATGTGAGGTCGCTGATGACGCTCCGAGACAATGTTCCTGCTTGTTTCGATCGCCGCGGCTCGAATTAAAGACACGTTCCGCAAGAAAGGGTGCGTGGGCATACCTGTGGTGTTAGCGTGCGTCATCGGCGATTCAGCGCGGCGCTCCGTGACGTATGTGGTCGAAAAATTTGCATGCTAAGAGCTGTCTTTTCTATACTGTCTGCTCTAATGCCAGGCCCAACAAGTATATAGCTAACGATAACATCATGCTTCAATAACGTACTATTTTCCTACGCATTACCAAACCTTCTGACCTCATCTCATAAAATAGACATTAAATTACAAATAACTTCAGCACGAACACTACGCGAACATTTCTTCAAACCATGCTCACATAGTAAGCGAGAGTAATGTCTTTCTTTCTTAATTTTGGTGTTCATGTGACAACTTTTTTATGAAAGTGTAATAATTGTTTTTCTGGCATTTTGTGTTCTGAATATATGTCTTCCGTGTGATTTTTTTTTCTGAACATGTGGGCTATCGTTACCTGCGTTATATACGTAGAGGTCGCCGCGGGCCTCTGTTTACTCGCAGTCTTCTTCATCGTTTATAGAAAGAAAAAGTTGTATTATTATTATTATTATTATTATTATTATTATTATTATTATTATTATTATTATTATTATTATTATTATTATTATTATTATTATTATTATTATTAATACACCTATTGCTGTATTGTTTGGCCCAACAATTCGGTTCACAATAACATTATGCTTCAATGATGTACTATTAAATTTCGACGTATACTACATGGTAAAAGAACGGTGTCGTTA
This sequence comes from Rhipicephalus microplus, assembly GCF_043290135.1. NCBI lineage: Eukaryota > Metazoa > Arthropoda > Arachnida > Ixodida > Ixodidae > Rhipicephalus > Rhipicephalus microplus. The sequence continues at coordinate 147,428 of NW_027464868.1, forward strand.
CGAGCCATACCGTAGTGACTGGCCCTGATTTTTTTTTTTTTACCATGTGAAGTCCTGTAACGCGCACCTTAATCTAAGTACACATAAGTTTTCTTGCACTTCAGTACCATAAAGATGCCGTCACAGTGGCCGAGAATCGAACCTATGCAGTCGCACTTAACAGCGCAATTCAGCCGTGGAACCATAACGGTGGGTGACAGTAATTTTGCGAACGGGCTTGCGCCGACTGGCCGAGGGCAATTTGAAGTGAAGAGCGGAGAGATTTCCCTGTGTCTTCTGCCACTGTCATGATCAGTGTTGTCGGCTGCTGACTCGAAGGTCACGGGTTCGATCCCGGCTAGCCGCGGCATTTTGGGGCAGGCGACATAGCAGAGGCCCGTGCACTGTGCGATGTAAGCGTGTGTTAAAAAAGGACGAGATGGTCGAAATTTCAGGAGTATTCCACTACGGCGTCTCTGATAATCATATCGGGCTTTCGAAACGTGAAACCCTATAGATGTATCATTTGCAGTGGCGGTTGGTATACGTTTGGGTACGCAACTTGTCTATGATGCAGTTGTGTCCACATGTGGCCGAAGAAGAGCAATATTTATCGCTCATTAGATAAAGAGAACCTTCCTCATTGTCAGTGTGTTCTGACTGATTGATAGTGGGGTTTGTGTGACCGTAGCTGATTTCTTTGGTGAAGGCACTATGATGTTAGACAGGTAGTTTGACTTGGCGCGTTTCAGACCCACCTCAGAAGTGACGCTTTTCTTTTTTTTCGGAATGAATGCAACCAAAAGCTAATGGCGCTTACATTTGGAGCCTATGATTTCATTCTATCAATGTAAAAATAGAACCTGATTGGTTGCAGAATGATGAGGTATTTAATTACATGCTAATTACGATTGCGTGCTTCAACTTACACAAAAACAACAAATTGCTCTATTTCTTTTCTTGGAATATTGGGTGACTTGGAAACATGCTCTGTGAACTTGACATATTCGTAGACAGTGCGTCATAATTCGCGCCTAAAAGGGTTATTATTACTAAGGCTCTGCGCCCCGATACTTCCCGCTGTGACAGCGACGCCAGATCGCGTTGCCTGCTCAGTGACAAAATATGGCAGGCGTGATGCACAACAGTCGTGGCATTAAACTTTCAATAATGAGGACAAGAAAAAAAAAAAAAACTCCGTAATCTGAAAGTGTACAAATACGTGTGAACAGCTGTACATTTGTACTCTTTTTGAGTCTCTTGGAGAGTTCACGGTGCAGCCACCGACCCGAAGGAGGCAGTAGACTTGCTTGCGGAACTTTTTTTTATAACTCGGCGATAGCTAACCTTGACATTGGAGCGAGAACCACGGAGGCGGAGCTTCCGCATATTCGTATGGCTCCGCAAAAGTACGGCGCCTCGCGGCTGATTTCGGTTTTATTAGCTCGCATAGTTGGCGCATTTAGAAAATTATATACGCGGCAAATATGAATGGGTGAAAGATTTTGAGAGTTCAGTGAGCATTGTAGTGTCCTATTACGAGTACATTTCTCGTGGAGAACTAAACAGCGCATTTTCGGCCGCACACTGACGTCATGGACGCAATGTTTACTTAGAAGGTGGGCGTGCTGAAATGTTGGTGCTGTCCTAGAAACGGAAAGAAAAGGAAGACATTTTTGCAAATTGAAGAACAATTGTATTTTACCTGCACCATCATCCTAGAAGGCAGCACTTATTTTAGTGAGGCAAATGAGAAAATTATCCGTAGACACTGATTTTCAGCGTGATAGTAGGCATGCACTTTGGGCCTGTAGATTCCACAATGCTGCCAAGAAAAGTTGTTGACGCGTTATAGCGAAGAAATTGGCTCGTTGTAGCGGTTAGAGATTGTGTCGCCTCGCTCTCTACACCGCTACACCAGTCAGGCTCCCGAAGCAGTCGATAGACGGTGTAGCGCTGTCATTCAGACAGACAGCTTGTGCAAGCAAGCTTGGGAAAGAGCCAAAGGCGATCAATTGTGGCGTCGCAGCCGTCCACCGGCGTTTGGCAAAGCGTCTGGTGTTCGCCAGAATAGGCGTGTGGGAATATTCGAGAATTTCGAATAACAGATCGAATAGCGTTTTATTAGATTGGATGCTTGAATCGAATGCTGCATATGCGAAATACCGAATATCTTCCGAATACTTTTCGAATAATCGGCACCGACAGGAATAAACAAAAAAAAAAAGCGTAGGTCGGCGATCTCATTCGTGAGTCAACCCACTTGGACTCACTCGGATTCAGCCCCGCCGAGGTGGTCTAGTGGCTAAGGTACTCGGCTGCTGACCAGCAGTCGCGGAATCCAATCCCGGCTGTATTTTCGATGGAGGTGAAAATGTTGTAGGCCCGTGCGCTCAGATTTGGGTGAACGTTAAAGAGCCCCAATAGGTCGAAATTGCTAAAGCCCTACACTACGGCGTCTCTCACAATTATATGGTGGTTTTGGGACGTTAAACCCTACATATCAATCAATCAATCACTAGGACTCACTCACACTCATATCGGGCCATAATTTTGAGTCTGAGTATGGGCGAGTAATTATCTTTAAAGTTTGGGTGCGAGTAAGTACGACTGAGAGAAACTTTGGTGAGCCATAGTCTCGGTGAGTCTGATCGAGTCTTAAAGGCAAAGTATGTTTCATCAGTGAGTCTGAATAATTTCCACATTTGTTTGCGTACCTAAAAAATCAAAAATTATTCCCGTTTTTAAAAAAGGCGACAAGCGTTTAATCTCCAATTACCGGCCTATAGCAATTATTTCATTCTTCAGTAAGGTCATAGAAAAGCTTTTTGTGGGACGTTTACGGAGTTATCTAGACAAGTTTCACATTCTTTCTAACAAACAGTTCGGTTTCAGGCCCGGTTACTCAACTGAACTCGCCATGATATCGCTAACAGAGGAAATTAAATATGCTATTGACAGCGGTAGTGTTGTTGGAGGCGTTTTTCTTGACCTTTCAAAAGCATTTGATTCTATTTTGCACGCCATTTTATTTCAGAAACTAGAATCAATTGGTGTACCTGGCATCCCACTAGAACTAATTCGTAACTATCTGCGTGATCGAGAACAGGTGGTATATGTGTCCGGTACCTTTTCCAACCCTAAAACCATACACATCGGTGTTCCACAGGGTTCAATTTTGGGCCCGCTTTTATTTTTAATTTATATAAACGATCTTTCTCAATCTCTAGCACATTCGTCCTGTATACTCTATGTGGACGATACCACTATATTAACTACAGATAAAGACGTTGACTCGATGTTGTTTAAACTAAATACCGACCTGATAAATATCGTTAAATGGTTCAATAAGAATAAATTAAACATAAGTGCTAAAAAGTCAAACTTCGTTGTATTTTCGTCACCTAATCGAATTATACCTAGGAACCCCTCTGTCTTCGTAAGTGATACTCAAATTCATTCTACCTCTAGTACAATGTTTCTCGGGGTCAAATTAGATGAACATTTAAAGTTTAATTCACATGTTTTAGAGCTTACGCGGAAAGCCGCATATGTCATTCGAATATTTCTAAAAGTTCGCCCGTTCTTTCGTTTTGAAATAGTGTTGTCACTTTACTACGCTTTCTTTCACAGCAACATAATCTATTGCATTTCATCATGGGGGAATACGTATGCCACTCATTTATCAGCCATCCAACATCTTCAAAACCAAGCATTGAGAATAATAACGTTCAGTGGCTTCATGTCCAATGCATCATCCTTACTGTGTTCGCATGGAATTTTATCAGTTCAGAAGCTGGTTAAATATTTTCTCGGCATTCTTATTTACAAACATGTGAATGGAAAACTTCCGATTCCTTTACTACATTCAAGTCAGTTTCCTCAGGCGTCATCGACTCGTTTTGCAAAGGCTAATAACTTCCTTTTACCCAAACCTAGGACTAATTATGGCAAGTTTACCACAAAATTTTCATCTGTTTCCCTGTGGAATTCTTTACCTTTGGAGATCAAAAATAGATCCCTCGAAATGTTTCAAAAAGGCTTGCGTTCGCACTTATTAAATTCCTAATGCATGATATTATATGAATTGAATGTTATTGCATTTTTCTGTTAGTTTTTTGTGCTCATCGGTACACCTTGTATAACTTATGTTCGCTATTTCGTGTTTATCTGTACATTTTGTATATCTTAATTTTTCTATCCTTACCGTAATAATGCTTGATATTATACAGAGTGAATGTTATTGCATTTTCGTGTTAGTTTTTGCATGCTTCGCTGTGCATTTTTTATAACTTACGTTCGCCATTTCGTGCTTATCTGTACATTTTGTATACCGTAAATTTTCTTTTCTTACCACTCGTTACTATTGCGTTGTATCTCTCATGTATGATTTTATAGGAGGTCTCACTCGCAGTCTCGCGACTTTGAGACCTCCTTCTTTATTTGTACATAACACATGCACTTGTATCACTTGTATTTCAATTTTGAATAAACTGTAAACTGTAAACCTATGCCAAAAAAGAAAACAAAACATTTTTTTATTTTGTTGTTTTGAATATTGAATGGCTCAGACTAATCTTACCGAAGCTTAAAATTCTAACGTCTGAAAACGAATGTCTAATCCACTATCATAATCATAGATTTAGGATTAAGCTCGAATACAGCCGTCTTCAACTTGGCATTGAAAAGTGAACGATTTGCAGTGGCTGAAACTTGAGTGGAAGACAATGGCCCCACTCCGTGAGGCGAATGAAGTCAATAAAATATTTGAAATAAATTCTTCTGTTTATCTAGGGCTGTTCTGGAAAATAGTTGTTTTACCATTCGTATATTATTCGAATGATATTCGATTCTTGTTCGTACTCGATTCAGTGTCACACTATTTGACTCGGTCCTAAAATTCCCTATTCGCGTGCCCCTATGCTAATTATGTTTCCCTTTTTTTCTCCTTTTCTTATAGGTGAGTGATTTTGGGCTTGGTCGGTGCCATCCACAGTGGCTTTAATTACGTGAGTAGGTCGTTAGGTTACGCCACTTGACGATAGGAACAGTCGTATGCCTTTGTAAACGTGACTGACTTTGAACAATGTTGAAAAAGTATAGAAGAATGAATGATGAGTGGGGATACTTTAGTTCAGCATCGACAGAAAACCATACAACACATGTGAAGCTACTGGGTGCTAGCAAAGAGCCTCAAACGGCTTCACAAAGGCCAGCACCCCGCTACAATACCATACAAAGCAATACAGCAGTAGGCAATAAATAAGTGCAAATAAAAAAAAAAACTAAAAATAGCAATGGCTTATCGCTTCATTATTAGGTAACGTTTATATGACAGGGTGGGGGGGGGGCAGAAGTTGCACTTGTAGATTATAACTTCAGTAGTTATAGGCTATTTAATTGCTTGGTTTAACGTATTAGCCGAAGAGCTAGGAGCCTGTGGCATCAAGTACGTCAGGATTTGGCGGCCATAGCTTGTACCAGTACAGGGAACGTTCCACGTGTGACTGCTTCGCGCACCGTATGTTTTTCCAAGTGGAGTTATGGTGGCGAGTTTTATATAACGTAGTCGTAATTTTGTGGTATGCATTATACCGTACCAACCGAAGTGTACTGAAGAGGTTCAGCAATGATATTATTCCAATATCTTCATACATATATGCTTTGAACGGGCATCGTATAGTTCATTGGAGAAAATTCTTATGCCCTTTTTCTGCAGGCGATGGATTTTGGAGCTTGAACTTCACCTCTGCCGCGGATATTTCAATCCGATCTTAAAGAAAGGATTGTTTTCTAAATACGAGTGCATTTTTGAATCGTATACAAAGCCTATAGCAGGGATTACTCCACTTCTACTCTACATTAAGAATTTATCGCGCACAATTTAAGATAAGTTGATTGAATAACATGTCGTTATTTTTAACAGCGAAACTGTTCATGAAATTGTACCTTTTTCACCCCGTCCCTCCAAAAATGCCATCATCATAAACGGGTATGCGCCACAAAAATTGAGGAAGTCCCGCTATACAATAAGAAAGAAAAAGACAACAGTTAGCTGAAGAAAGGGAAATGCAATGGCGGCTGCAAGAAAATACCTCGAAGCGATGGAAGGCCTTCGTCAACGACGACGTTGCCCGTGTCGTGTCTATGGCTGTCTGTGGTTTCACTCGAACCACTCTGCGTGGAGAATCAATGTAGACACAACCTAGCATCACTTAGCTAAAGCCATACAGCAACCTAGAAGGAACCTAGGACCTGCATCACTTAGCTAAGGCCTCGAAACAACCTGGAGTCCAGCCGAGACAATCAGGATGATATAGTAAGAGGACGTAATAGCCCAGAGGAATCTGACATGCCACCAATAACGGCAGGGGAAGTAAAGAAATCCCTATAGGGGCAATGCAAAGAGGCAAAGCCGCTGGTGAGAATAAGGTAACATCACACCTGTTGTAAGATGGTCGTGAGATTGTCTTAGAAGAACTGGCCACCCTGTATACGAAGTATCTCGTGATGGGGAGGGTGCCAGAATCTCTGAAGGATGGCATCATCATCATAATCTATAAGAAAGGGGACGTCAAGGACTTGTAAAATTACAGGCCGATTTGTTTACTGTCCGTTGTGTACGGGCTATTTATCCTAATAATAGCTAATAAAATTGAGAGAACATTAGAGTTCAATCATCCTTTACATATTCTTCATAGATTGTGAGACGGCATTTGATTCGGTCGAGATATCAGCAGATATGCAGGCACTGTGGGATCAGGGCATCGACGAAGCCTATGCAAGCATACTGGAAGAAATCTACAGCAGGTCCACAGCTACCACAGTCCTCCAATTCAAAGAGGTTTCTTTACTTCGAAATTTTACCAATTTCGAGAAATGAATTGCGTAGTATTATAAAGACTATAACTTTCAGAATGAGCAAAACAGCTTGGTTTGACCAAAATACATAGAGCTGCGATTTATGTCTCATCGATCCATTTATTGAATTCAAAATTACGCTGGCATTAGAAGTATGGAAACTCCAAGTCACCGATTTAGGCTAGGCACCGCATTTTTGGCACAGAATTGGCAGAGCTGAAATTCCCGAATGCGAATGTAGATTTATAGATGAAGACGTATGTCACCTTTTCATAGACTGTCCACATCATGACACGCCGAGACGCTGTCTTAAATCAGAACGGTTGGCATTAGACTGCAAACTGTTTAGCATGGAGAAACTTCTGGGCCCATGGCCAACTGGAGTTTTACCGGCGCCCGCTTTAGAAGCATTAACACGTTTCTTACAAGACAGCAGAACTGCTGACAAGTACTAAGAAATAACGAACTTTCATTTCTATAACACATGCACTTACTATGCGCAGTATCACGTGACACCCATTATATGTGTGCACTGAAGTGAATGACGTGTCGACTGTTATGTACACACGAGTGGATACATCTTCATAAGGACCAGACGTGTGCTTTGCTGTTTTTTGCTGATTGGATCGAATAATAACTAGGGACACTATCAGAAACTTCATTCGTTGACTTTCGAACATTTCGTTATAGTTTTGTTGTGATATATTCGTATAAGTGTGTCATTGCATATCTGTGCCCGAGTGTTCTATTTTCCATGCACTGCTTTGTATGTTTTACATTAAGATACGCGTTCAAGTTTCACTCAAGGGCTAAGGAGTAACCGGCGCCATAATTGTGCGCCAACATCTCCATATCTATCATATCAATAAAAAAAACTTCGCCTATCGCGTAAAAAAACACAGATAACTTGAAGTTGGCTTCACCGCTTTACAATAAAATTAAAAATGGTAATAAAAAGCAGGAAGTGGGCTACACAGCGAACGACGGTAGAGATATCTGGAAAGTATCACATTCGTTTCTGGAAAGTATGATGTGTTTTGGAATATAGACAAGGGTCATTCAATCTTTATTAAGTATTGTTTCTTGACATTTAGAATAGGAAAGAAGTGAAAAAGATGTAGATGAATGAGAAACGCAAACAAAGGGCAGACCGAACCCTCATCTTAATTGTGGATTTCGCGTCTCGTGCTTCAACAGGAGGGTGGCGGTCGCGATATGGCTCAATTAGTTGAACACCCGGCTGCGTAAGGCAGACGTGGTCTCGGCTTTCATCGGTGGCGCGGTCTCTTTGAGTCCCTTTCTGTTCGTTTTTTATGTTCTTGTTACTGATACATTCGAAACGAGCCGGAAATAATTGTAGTTATTACTGATTCGGTAACCAAGTAAGATGTTGTGAAAGTCGTAGCAATCTGTGCTTTCGTTATGTTAAAAGCCTTCGTACGATCTCGTCGCTTGGCGTAGCGCAGGCCAAACTGTATGCATCCAGCTTGGGAATATTGAGCGTGCGCTCGCGCCGAAGTCGTTTTTTTTCCTCGTGTTCTTCGAGCGCCTTGGTAATGCTATTAACGTAGGTGAAAGAACACATAGCAAAGCCAACGGTAGCATGTTGAGCGCGTGGTCGCTCCAGTGAGAACTCTTCTTCTTCTGGTTCTTCGAGCAACTAGGTGATGATATTAAGTGCAGACGTTAGTATTGTGGCTAGGGAAACACGACAACACAAAACAAATGATAGAACTGAAAGAGTAAGCTAGCGAGAAATAGAAGTAGGGAGAAAAAAGGACGGAAAAGGAGGGAAAAACAGAAGTGAGTAGAAATATAGAGAATAAAGACAGGAAATGAAAACGGAAACAGAAAAATAAAAAAAGAGAAAGAAAAAAAAATTGAAGAGAACAAAAAAAAAAAGGCTGCCCAGCTTCGCACCTCCTTTATGTTTGGTACCAATAGGTCGAATCTGTCTCATTTTTTTTTCTTTTTTGCTAGTTACGTTCAAGCTTACAGCGGGTTTGAAGCAGCAACCGCGCGCACTTGTTCTTGCTCCTTTTCCGGCGACCTGAAATAGTCCTGCAACGCCATATATACGTTAAAGAAGAACGGCTATTTTGGGCCAATTGGTATCACGTTGGTATCAGCGCTCGTGTTGTCCTCTTTGCTTTCCTTGCCTCGCTTTTCGTTTCACGTTTCTTCTAGCACCTTCGTGCTCGCGCTGCAGCCCTTATTGCCATACATACATGTTCGCAGTCTTTACAGTATCGCTGACCGTATAAATACAGCAGCTTGCGAGGAAGGACAAAATGGCTGCCGCTTAATTACCCCAAGCGCACCTTGCCGCATTAAGCGACAAAAAGTAAACTATCGGTGTCACCATCTCATTAGCTTAATTGGAATCGGTGTGCCCGTGAGAGAGCGTGTGTGTGTGTGTTGTTGTTGCGTTTTTTGTGCGGTAAAACTAATACCGCCTGAACAAGAACTGTACTTGATTTAAATGATTTTTTAACAGAAACCATTCATTCGGTCTTCCGTTGTCTATTTCGTGTGGCGCTTCTCAGGTCATTATTCCTTATAATTAGGGTTCCGTGTTGTCACAGTTTATTTTTCCATGGGAACCATACAGTAAAATAAATGCACTAAAATGTGAGCGTAAACGAAATGAATCCTTGCTGTTCCTTTTCAACTCATATTTCAGAAGCCTGGATAATGACGGTGAAACGAAAAATGCAACTTAATCGACTGATATTCTTTTTTTTCTCACATATTTGTTGGAGTCTACAGGGTTAACACAATGGAATAGATCGGACTACAGAAACTTACCACATTGAGAATAAAACATTCAAAACATGTCATTCACTTAGCCACAGAATAGATTTATTCAAGTATTCTTTCTTGGTTCAGAGCATTGACGACTGGAATCAGTTACCTCAATACATAGTCGAATGTTGCTGTTTGCAAAGTTTCAAAAAACCTTGGTCGGAATATTTGTAATGAAACTGCACTGCTTTTGCGCATGTTTGTCCTTCAATTCTCGTGTCGTAGGCTGCTTGTTGGTTGAATATGCTTAATGTACTACATCACTTTAAATACGTTTTTTTTTCTGTTTCTGGTGACGTGTACGGGATGAATTCGAGCACGTTATTTTTCTTTTTTATTTACTGGTGACCTGTGTGGGATGTAATATATTTATATTTATTTCTTGTTTTAAAAATTTTGTTATTTTGATACTTCATGACTTCTTGAGCGTACCGTGTGAGCTTTTGTTTCAACATGTATGCTACGTTTGTTCATAACAGCTATGTTGACCCGACTCCTGCCTTGGCTCTTGTGCTTACAGTATTAACGAAATAAAATAATAAGATAAAATAATGTGTCAACGGGGTACCAGTTGCGTGACGCTTTCGTAACGCTGCACGTGAAAGTCCGCGCAGTGCGCGCCAGCAGTCCACATATCGATTTGCGACACGTCTTTTAGAAAGAAAATAGATGGTGGAGAAGGTCATTCACGAACGCAGTCTATCGCCCGTCCGCGGCTGAGTGCGCCGACAGTTTTTTCTGAAAGGATGAGACGACGATAAGTGGCAGCGTTGCAGCAACCTGCCTCTTTTGTGTTGCTCTGGTATTACGTATTAATGAAATCGAAAGGCTTCGTGGTTCTGTACAAAAGAGAGCCCTTACCGCCGAACCGAGCGAGACGTTAGAGCAAGCAGACGGGATTGACCATAGGCATTGGTATGCGCTTATCAACGTCTTTTTATTCAAATGAAAGGGAAAGAGGCCCTTTTCATACTCAAGCCTTCTTTTCTCGATGCTATGGACTGCTTTGGACGACGCCTTTTTACGGTGTGCTGTACAAAGCGGCTTTCGGTAACGGTTTTCGTCCATACGTTGAGGAGTTCTCGCATTTTGTTCGCGGAAGTTGCGTCTTAGCGAGGGACCACTGAGAAAAACTCTTGTACCGTAAGCATACGGCTTGCATGTTTCAAATCTTTACGTGCTTGAAGGGCAGTTAGATCCTCTATGACGATGTATTTATAGTCTCTTCGCAAGTATTTGGGACGTTAAGCCGCTGATTTGGCACAAAGCACAAAAATAAATAAATAAATAAATAAATAAATAAATAAATAAATAAATAAATAAATAAATAAATAAACCGAGAGCTATGGCAGTATAATTATCCTCCCGACACTGTTGTCGCGAAATGTGTGTAAGACGACAAGAAACGTCTCATGTACGTTCTTATCTCAACATCGTTTCTGACCCTTCCTCCACGACCTCACTCCGTTGTGCAGAAGGCTTCGTTCGGGCAAGGTTGACCATTACCATCATGAAGGAATGAACGACTCTAAATAATACCACATTTTAATAACTTCCTTGATGTGCGTGACACCTTTCCTAGACAGATGTGACCTCTGAAACGCCTCTACTTAAATTGCGCATACTATGTGAGCTCGCGCACTGCAGCAGAATGCAATTAAGCGCATTTAACAGAACACTTGCACTGTGTGGCGGCGTCGTTTTAAGAAACCCGGCCGCCCCCGCGAGTTGGCTTATCTGCGCAACACACTTCGGTGAGGGCCTAACGTAGCGGGACGATGTTGCACGAGGATAACGTGGACTGTCTAGGCGGTTATTTCGAGGACTCGCTTGGTGGCCGGGTCACCGCTTCTTGTCTTCGAAACTCCGCTCTTTCTTGTTCGCCGCCCACCCACGGACGCGCGCGCGGCACGCCTCTTTCCTCGACATTGTACAGCGCGGTGTAAGTGTGTTCCGTTATATGTTGTGTCGCTGATAGGACCTTCCGTCCTATATATGTATCGCCACGCCGACGGACCGTATACAGTACATGAGCGACTGCACGGTCGGTCTTATCTCGTGGAGACAGGTGTGTGCACTCTCGGTCTTTTTTTTTTTTTGTCTCGCCGTCGTCTCCGTCACCTACGGCCTCGCCCTCACTTTCTCCATCTCGTACCGTCCGGCCGGCCGTAATTGACTACTGCTTTTACGCCGAGCCCCTTTCTCTTCGCATAGCTATGACGAATTCAGTGTTAAGCCTGGAACACCTTGGGGACCCCGGTTGTCGTATGCTTTTGCGTTTGCTTGGCGTAGCGCAGGCAAAACCACGCGTAGCATAGCCACCTGTAGCACATTGAGCGTGCGTTCACGCCAAAGAGAGGGCGCCTTGGTGATGGCCATGGTGAAGTAATAAATGCGGACACAACTGCCAGTGCTAGGAAAAAACGGCAACACAAACGAGATATGAAAATTGAATGAGCAACCAAAAACAAGGAATAGAAAGAGTGAGAAGGAAAAAAAGAAAAATAGAAATAAATAAAAATAAAAGAAGAAAACCAGAAAAAAAAACGGAAAAGAGAAAAATACGAGAACAGAGGAAGAAAAAAAAACATAAATCTGAAAAGAAACATGGAAGGCTTCGCACCTTAATAAGCTGGATTATTGAGGTGCCACGCCAACGTATTAAGGTAACTTATTAAGCTTGAATGAGATGGCTTTTTTTTTCATTTTACTGACTATTTCATGTTGCCTTGTACTGTGTGGAGTGCAGTATCGAATAAGAATTACGTCAGGAGAGCTACTTATTCACAGCATGCGTGAAACTGCATGTAAGATGGCATCCGTTTTGTATAGTCGTGTCGAATGGCGTTACGTGATAGATTTATCTCATAAAGAGAAAAGCTATAAATTTGAGGGCTCCTTTTCTTTGTTAGACCCAATAATAACGAGAACTAACGGACGGTGGTGTTTCGCGTAAGCATACCCGCCGCGGTGGCTTAGGGGCTAAAGCGATGCACTGCTAATGTTGGGACCGCGGGTTCGATTCTCTGTCTTGGCGACTGATGAGTGCATAATAACTTTTTCGTAGCGACCATTGACACACGGACAGGTAGAAAGGAACGACACCAGCGCTGA
>NW_027464869.1:0-27500 GCF_043290135.1 Rhipicephalus microplus
AGGGGCTCGAGACAAAGCTCGGCCCTAAACCGCGCCAAGTACGGAAGGAACGGCGCGGAGAGGGCTCGAGACAAAGCTCGACCCTAAACCGCGCCAAGTACGGAGGGAACAGCGCGGCTAAGGGCTCGAAACAAACCCTAAACCGCGCCAAGTACGGAGGGAACAGCGCGGCTAAGGGCTCGAAACAAACCCTAAACCGCGCCAAGTACGGGAAGGAACGGCGCGGAGAGGGCTCGAGACAAAGCTCGACCCTAAACCGCGCCAAGTACGGAGGGAACAGCGCGGCTAAGGGCTCGAAAACAAACCCTGAACCGCGCCAAGTACGAAAGGAACGGCGCGCAGTAGGGGTTTAAAACAAAGCTGGTCCCAAAATCGCGCCAAGTACGAAAGGAACAGCGCGGTCGAGACTCGGAAGAAAAAGCTTTCAAAGTGTCGTAGCACGATGCACACTGCTGTTCGTGTGGAACAAACGTGACTACCGTGCTGTACGGTGGAGTTCTGTGCGCAAAAGCGGCGCGTGTGTTTCTAAGCACCACAGCGTTGTGTCAAAAAAGAGGTGCCTGAGAGAAACGCATGCGACTGCCGTGCTTTGCGGCATAGCACCGTGCGCAAAAACGGTGCGCATGCAAGAGGTGTCAGAGCTAGCGAACTTGTGCCACGAGCAACAGGTCACTAAAAGCCTATAGATGACGGTGTTGGAGGAAAAGAAAAATATCGAGAAAGCACTGCGGTGTGCCGTGCGTAGGGACGGGCGCGCGTGCCACATGCCGCCGAATTATGGGTGTCGGAGAAACAGAGTGCCCGCGCGTAACGAGGGGCGCGCGTGTTACAGAGAGATATGCCCAAACGCATGAAAGTGTACGCAGGTGTCCTAAGGCAGTTTTTTTTTTTTTTTCCTCATTTTGATGTCGCCCCCGGCTGACGCGGTTTTCGTTTTTTCCGTGCCGCCCCGGCTGACGCGGTTTTCGTTTTTCCGTGCCGCCCCGGCTGACCGCAGTTTTTGCGCCGCCCCGGCTGACGCGGTTTTTGCGCCGCCCCGGCTGACGCGGTTTTCGCGCCGCCCCGGCTGACGCGGTTTTCGCGCCGCCCCGGCTGACGCGGTTTTTGCGTCGCCCCGGCTGACGCGGTTCGGACTTTGCACTTTTTGGCTCACCCCGGCTGGCGGCCCACTCACTCGATCGCCAGGTCTGTTTGCCCCGGTGGTTCCACCGCCAGGCTTAAGCGCGAACTTTTTTTGTTTGTTTTCTTTTGATTAAGCGCAAGCTTTTTTCTTTGTTTTCTTTTGATTAAGCGCGGGCTTTTTTCTTTGTTTTTTTTTTTTATTTCGCCCCGGCAGACGCGGTTTTTGCGCCGCCCCGGCTGACGCGGTTTTTGCCGCCCCGCTGACGCAGTTCGGACTTAGCACTTTTCGGCTGTGCCTGGCTGGCGGCCCACTCACTCGATCGCCATGTCTGTTTGCCACAGTTTTCCCGGTGGTGCCGCACCCGGGCTCGCCCCGGCTGACGCAGTTTTCGCGCCGCCCCGGCTGACGCGGTTTCGTGCCGCCCCGGCAGACGCGGTTTTCGCGCCGCCCCGGCTGACGCGGGGGGGGTAATTCGTGCCGCCCCGGCAGACGCAGTTCGGACTTAGCACTTTTCGGCTGTGCCTGGCTGGCGGCCCACTCACTCGATCGCCATGTCTGTTTGCCACAGTTTTCCCGTGGTGCCGCACCCGGGCTCGCCCCGGCAGACGCGTTTTTTTTTTTTTCTTTCGCCCCGGCTGACGCAGTTTTCGCGCCGCCCCGGCTGACGCGGTTTCGTGCCGCCCCCGGCAGACGCGGTTTTTTGCGCCGCCCCGGCTGACGCGGTTTTTGCCGCCCCGGCTGACGCAGTTCGGACTTAGCACTTTTCGGCTGTGCCTGGCTGGCGGCCCCACTCACTCGATCGCCATGTCTGTTTGCCACAGTTTTCCCGGTGGTGCCGCACCCGGGCTCGCCCCGGCTGACGCAGTTTTCGCGCCGCCCCGGCTGACGCGGTTTCGTGCCGCCCCGGCAGACGCGGTTTTCGCGCCGCCCCGGCTGACGCGGTTTCGTGCCGCCCCGGCAGACGCAGTTCGGACTTAGCACTTTTCGGCTGTGCCTGGCTGGCGGCCCACTCACTCGATCGCCATGTCTGTTTGCCACAGTTTTCCCGGTGGTGCCGCACCCGGGCTCGCCCCGGCTGACGCAGTTTTCGCGCCGCCCCGGCTGACGCGGTTTCGTGCCGCCCCGGCAGACGCGGTTTTCGCGCCGCCCCGGCTGACGCGGTTTCGTGCCGCCCCGGCAGACGCAGTTCGGACTTAGCACTTTTCGGCTGTGCCTGGGCTGGCGGCCCACTCACTCGATCGCCATGTCTGTTTGCCACAGTTTTCCCGGTGGTGCCGCACCCGGGCTCGCCCCGGCAGACGCGTTTTTTTTTTTTCTTTCGCCCCGGCTGACGCAGTTTTCGCGCCGCCCCGGCTGACGCGTTTCGTGCCGCCCCGGCAGACGCGGTTTTTTTGCGCCGCCCCGGCTGACGCGGTTTTTGCCGCCCCGGCTGACGCAGTTCGGACTTGGCACTTTTTGGCTGAGCCTGGCTGGTGGCCCACTCACTCGATCGCCATGTCTGTTAGCCACAGTTTTCCCGGTGGTGCCGCACCCGGGCTCGCCCCGGCTGACGCAGTTTTCGCGCCGCCCCGGCAGACGCGGTTTTCGCGCCGCCCCGGCTGACGCGGTTTTTGCCGCCCCGGCTGACGCAGTTCGGACTTGGCACTTTTTGGGCTGAGCCTGGCTGGCGGCCCACTCACTCGATCGCCATGTCTGTTTGCCACAGTCTTCCCGGTGGTGCCGCACCCGGGCTCGCCCCGGCAGACGCGTTTTTTTTTTCTTTCGCCCCGGCAGACGTGGTTCCCCCCCCCCCCCCCCCCCCTTTTCGCTCGCCCCGGCTGACGAGGTTTTCGCGCCGCCCCGGCTGACGCAGTTTTCGCGCCGCCCCGGCTGACGCGGTTTCGTGCCGCCCCCGGCTGACGCGGTTTTCGCGCCGCCCCGGCTGACGCGGTTTTTGCGTCGCCCCGGCTGACACGGTTCGGACTTTGCACTTTTCGGCTGTGCCTGGCTGGCGGCCCACTCACTCGATCGGCCATGTCTGTTTGCCACAGTTTTCTCCCGGTGGTGCCCCGCACCCGGGCTCGCCCCGGCTGACGCAGTTTTCGCGCCGCCCCGGCTGACGCGGTTTCGTGCCGCCCCGGCAGACGCGGTTTTCGCGCCGCCCGGCTGACGCGGTTTCGTGCCGCCCCGGCAGACGCAGTTCGGACTTAGCACTTTTCGGCTGTGCCTGGCTGTGCGGCCCACCTCACTCGATCGCCATGTCTGTTTGCCACAGTTTTTCCCCGGTGGTGCCGCACCCGGGCTCGCCCCGGCTGACGCAGTTTTCGCGCCGCCCCGGCTGACGCGGTTTCGTGCCGCCCCGGGCAGACGCGGTTTTCGCGCCGCCCCGGCTGACGCGGTTTCGTGCCGCCCCGGCAGACGCAGTTCGGACTTAGCACTTTTCGGCTGTGCCTGGCTGGCGGGCCCACTCACTCGATCGCCATGTCTGTTTGCCACAGTTTTCCCGGTGGTGCCGCACCCGGGCTCGCCCCGGCAGACGCGTTTTTTTTTTTTCTTTCGCCCCGGCTGACGCAGTTTTCGCGCCGCCCCGGCTGACCGCGGTTTCGTGCCGCCCCGGCAGACGCGGTTTTTTGCGCCGCCCCGGCTGACGCGGTTTTTGCCGCCCCGGCTGACGCAGTTCGGACTTAGCACTTTTCGGCTGTGCCTGGCTGGCGGCCCACTCACTCGATCGCCATGTCTGTTTGCCACAGTTTTCCCCGGTGGTGCCGCACCCGGGCTCGCCCCGGCTGACGCAGTTTTCGCGCCGCCCCCGGCTGACGCGGTTTCGTGCCGCCCCGGCAGACGCGGTTTTCGCGCCGCCCCGGCTGACGCGGTTTCGTGCCGCCCCGGCAGACGCAGTTCGGACTTAGCACTTTTCGGCTGTGCCTGGCTGGCGGCCCACTCACTCGATCGCCATGTCTGTTTGCCACAGTTTTCCCGGTGGTGCCGCACCCGGGCTCGCCCCGGCTGACGCAGTTTTCGCGCCGCCCCGGCTGACGCGGTTTCGTGCCGCCCCCGGCAGACGCGGTTTTCGCGCCGCCCCGGCTGACGCGGTTTCGTGCCGCCCCGGCAGACGCAGTTCGGACTTAGCACTTTTCGGCTGTGCCTGGCTGGCGGCCCACTCACTCAATCGCCATGTCTGTTTGCCACAGTTTTCCCGGTGGTGCCGCACCCGGGCTCGCCCCGGCTGACGCAGTTTTCGCGCCGCCCCGGCTGACGCGGTTTCGTGCCGCCCCGGCAGACGCGGTTTTCGCGCCGCCCCGGCTGACGCGGTTTCGTGCCGCCCCGGCAGACGCAGTTCGGACTTAGCACTTTTCGGCTGTGCCTGGCTGGCGGCCCACTCACTCGATCGCCATGTCTGTTTGCCACAGTTTTCCCGGTGGTGCCGCACCCGGGCTCGCCCCGGCAGACGCGTTTTTTTTTTTCTTTCGCCCCGGCTGACGCAGTTTTCGCGCCGCCCCGGCTGACGCGGTTTCGTGCCGCCCCGGCAGACGCGGTTTTTTGCGCCGCCCCGGCTGACGCGGTTTTTGCCGCCCCGGCTGACGCAGTTCGGACTTAGCACTTTTCGGCTGTGCCTGGCTGGCGCGGCCCACTCACTCGATCGCCATGTCTGTTTGCCACAGTTTTCCCGGTGGTGCCGCACCCGGGCTCGCCCCGGCTGACGCAGTTTCGCGCCGCCCCGGCTGACGCGGTTTCGTGCCGCCCCGGCAGACGCGGTTTTCGCGCCGCCCCGGCTGACGCGGTTTCGTGCCGCCCCGGCAGACGCAGTTCGGACTTAGCACTTTTCGGCTGTGCCTGGCTGGCGGCCACTCACTCGATCGCCATGTCTGTTTGCCACAGTTTTCCCGGTGGTGCCGCACCCGGGCTCGCCCCGGCTGACGCAGTTTTCGCGCCGCCCCCGGCTGACGCGGTTTCGTGCCGCCGGCAGACGCGGTTTTCGCGCCGCCCCGGCTGACGCGGTTTCGTGCCGCCCCGGCAGACGCAGTTCGGACTTAGCACTTTTCGGCTGTGCCTGGCTGGCGGCCCACTCACTCGATCGCCATGTCTGTTTGCCACAGTTTTCCCGGTGGTGCCGCACCCGGGCTCGCCCCGGCAGACGCGTTTTTTTTTTTCTTTCGCCCCGGCTGACGCAGTTTTCGCGCCGCCCCGGCTGACGCGGTTTCGTGCCGCCCCGGCAGACGCGGTTTTTTTGCGCCGCCCCGGCTGACGCGGTTTTTGCCGCCCCGGCTGACGCAGTTCGGACTTGGCACTTTTTGGCTGAGCCTGGCTGGTGGCCCACTCACTCGATCGCCATGTCTGTTAGCCACAGTTTTCCCGGTGGTGCCGCACCCGGGCTCGCCCCGGCTGACGCAGTTTTCGCGCCGCCCCGGCAGACGCGGTTTTCGCGCCGCCCCGGCTGACGCGGTTTTTGCCGCCCCGGCTGACGCAGTTCGGACTTGGCACTTTTTGGGCTGAGCCTGGCTGGCGGCCCACTCACTCGATCGCCATGTCTGTTTGCCACAGTCTTCCCGGTGGTGCCGCACCCGGGCTCGCCCCGGCAGACGCGTTTTTTTTTTCTTTCGCCCCGGCAGACGTGGTTCCCCCCCCCCCCCCCTTTTCGCTCGCCCCGGCTGACGAGGTTTTCGCGCCGCCCCGGCTGACGCAGTTTTCGCGCCGCCCCGGCTGACGCGGTTTCGTGCCGCCCCCGGCTGACGCGGTTTTCGCGCCGCCCCGGCTGACGCGGTTTTTGCGTCGCCCCGGCTGACACGGTTCGGACTTTGCACTTTTCGGCTCTCGTGCCTGGCTGGCGGCCCACTCACTCGATCGCCATGTCTGTTTGCCACAGTTTTCCCGGTGGTGCCACCCGGGCTCGCCCCGGCTGACGCAGTTTTCGCGCCGCCCCGGCTGACGCGGTTTCGTGCCGCCCCGGCAGACGCGGTTTTCGCGCCGCCCCGGCTGACGCGGTTTCGTGCCGCCCCGGCAGACGCAGTTCGGACTTAGCACTTTTCGGCTGTGCCTGGCTGGCGGCCCACTCACTCGATCGCCATGTCTGTTTGCCACAGTTTTCCGGTGGTGCCGCACCCGGGCTCGCCCCGGCTGACGCAGTTTTCGCGCCGCCCCGGCTGACGCGGTTTCGTGCCGCCCCGGCAGACGCGGTTTTCGCGCCGCCCCGGCTGACGCGGTTTCGTGCCGCCCCGGCAGACGCAGTTCGGACTTAGCACTTTTCGGCTGTGCCTGGCTGGCGGCCCACTCACTCGATCGCCATGTCTGTTTGCCACAGTTTTCCCGGTGGTGCCGCACCCGGGCTCGCCCCGGCAGACGCGTTTTTTTTTTTTCTTTCGCCCCGGCTGACGCAGTTTTCGCGCCGCCCCGCTGACGCGGTTTCGTGCCGCCCCGGCAGACGCGGTTTTTTGCGCCGCCCCGGCTGACGCGGTTTTTGCCGCCCCGGCTGACGCAGTTCGGACTTAGCACTTTTCGGCTGTGCCTGGCTGGCGGCCCACTCACTCGATCGCCATGTCTGTTTGCCACAGTTTTCCCGGTGGTGCCGCACCCGGGCTCGCCCCGGCTGACGCAGTTTTCGCGCCGCCCCGGCTGACGCGGTTTCGTGCCGCCCCGGCAGACGCGGTTTTCGCGCCGCCCCGGCTGACGCGGTTTCGTGCCGCCCCGGCAGACGCAGTTCGGACTTAGCACTTTTCGGCTGTGCCTGGCTGGCGGCCCACTCACTCGATCGCCATGTCTGTTTGCCACAGTTTTCCCGGTGGTGCCGCACCCGGGCTCGCCCCGGCTGACGCAGTTTTCGCGCCGCCCCGGCTGACGCGGTTTCGTGCCGCCCCCGGCAGACGCGGTTTTCGCGCCGCCCCGGCTGACGCGGTTTCGTGCCGCCCCGGCAGACGCAGTTCGGACTTAGCACTTTTCGGCTGTGCCTGGCTGGCGGCCCACTCACTCAATCGCCATGTCTGTTTGCCACAGTTTTCCCGGTGGTGCCGCACCCGGGCTCGCCCCGGCTGACGCAGTTTTCGCGCCGCCCCGGCTGACGCGGTTTCGTGCCGCCCCGGCAGACGCGGTTTTCGCGCCGCCCCGGCTGACGCGGTTTCGTGCCGCCCCGGCAGACGCAGTTCGGACTTAGCACTTTTCGGCTGTGCCTGGCTGGCGGCCCACTCACTCGATCGCCATGTCTGTTTGCCACAGTTTTCCCGGTGGTGCCGCACCCGGGCTCGCCCCGGCAGACGCGTTTTTTTTTTTTCTTTCGCCCCGGCTGACGCAGTTTTCGCGCCGCCCCGGCTGACGCGGTTTCGTGCCGCCCCGGCAGACGCGGTTTTTTGCGCCGCCCCGGCTGACGCGGTTTTTGCCGCCCCGGCTGACGCAGTTCGGACTTAGCACTTTTCGGCTGTGCCTGGCTGGCGGCCCACTCACTCGATCGCCATGTCTGTTTGCCACAGTTTTCCCGGTGGTGCCGCACCCGGGCTCGCCCCGGCTGACGCAGTTTTCGCGCCGCCCCGGCTGACGCGGTTTCGTGCCGCCCCGGCAGACGCGGTTTTCGCGCCGCCCCGGCTGACGCGGTTTCGTGCCGCCCCGGCAGACGCAGTTCGGACTTAGCACTTTTCGGCTGTGCCTGGCTGGCGGCCCACTCACTCGATCGCCATGTCTGTTTGCCACAGTTTTCCCGGTGGTGCC
Organism: Rhipicephalus microplus; assembly: GCF_043290135.1. NCBI lineage: Eukaryota > Metazoa > Arthropoda > Arachnida > Ixodida > Ixodidae > Rhipicephalus > Rhipicephalus microplus. The sequence goes on from NW_027464869.1 coordinate 7,796, forward strand.
GCACCCGGGCTCGCCCCGGCTGACGCAGTTTTCGCGCCGCCCCGGCTGACGCGGTTTCGTGCCGCCCCGGCAGACGCGGTTTTCGCGCCGCCCCGGCTGACGCGGTTTCGTGCCGCCCCGGCAGACGCAGTTCGGACTTAGCACTTTTCGGCTGTGCCTGGCTGGCGGCCCACTCACTCGATCGCCATGTCTGTTTGCCACAGTTTTCCCGGTGGTGCCGCACCCGGGCTCGCCCCGGCAGACGCGTTTTTTTTTTTCTTTCGCCCCGGCTGACGCAGTTTTCGCGCCGCCCCGGCTGACGCGGTTTCGTGCCGCCCCGGCAGACGCGGTTTTTTTGCGCCGCCCCGGCTGACGCGGTTTTTGCCGCCCCGGCTGACGCAGTTCGGACTTGGCACTTTTTGGCTGAGCCTGGCTGGTGGCCCACTCACTCGATCGCCATGTCTGTTAGCCACAGTTTTCCCGGTGGTGCCGCACCCGGGCTCGCCCCGGCTGACGCAGTTTTCGCGCCGCCCCGGCAGACGCGGTTTTCGCGCCGCCCCGGCTGACGCGGTTTTTGCCGCCCCGGCTGACGCAGTTCGGACTTGGCACTTTTTGGGCTGAGCCTGGCTGGCGGCCCACTCACTCGATCGCCATGTCTGTTTGCCACAGTCTTCCCGGTGGTGCCGCACCCGGGCTCGCCCCGGCAGACGCGTTTTTTTTTCTTTCGCCCCGGCAGACGTGGTTCCCCCCCCCCTTTTCGCTCGCCCCGGCTGACGAGGTTTTCGCGCCGCCCCGGCTGACGCAGTTTTCGCGCCGCCCCGGCTGACGCGGTTTCGTGCCGCCCCGGCTGACGCGGTTTTCGCGCCGCCCCGGCTGACGCGGTTTTTGCGTCGCCCCGGCTGACACGGTTCGGACTTTGCACTTTTCGGCTGTGCCTGGCTGGCGGCCCACTCACTCGATCGCCATGTCTGTTTGCCACAGTTTTCCCGGTGGTGCCGCACCCGGGCTCGCCCCGGCTGACGCAGTTTTCGCGCCGCCCCGGCTGACGCGGTTTCGTGCCGCCCCGGCAGACGCGGTTTTCGCGCCGCCCCGGCTGACGCGGTTTCGTGCCGCCCCGGCAGACGCAGTTCGGACTTAGCACTTTTCGGCTGTGCCTGGCTGGCGGCCCACTCACTCGATCGCCATGTCTGTTTGCCACAGTTTTCCCGGTGGTGCCGCACCCGGGCTCGCCCCGGCTGACGCAGTTTTCGCGCCGCCCCGGCTGACGCGGTTTCGTGCCGCCCCGGCAGACGCGGTTTTCGCGCCGCCCCGGCTGACGCGGTTTCGTGCCGCCCCGGCAGACGCAGTTCGGACTTAGCACTTTTCGGCTGTGCCTGGCTGGCGGCCCACTCACTCGATCGCCATGTCTGTTTGCCACAGTTTTCCCGGTGGTGCCGCACCCGGGCTCGCCCCGGCAGACGCGTTTTTTTTTTTTCTTTCGCCCCGGCTGACGCAGTTTTCGCGCCGCCCCGGCTGACGCGGTTTCGTGCCGCCCCGGCAGACGCGGTTTTTTGCGCCGCCCCGGCTGACGCGGTTTTTGCCGCCCCGGCTGACGCAGTTCGGACTTAGCACTTTTCGGCTGTGCCTGGCTGGCGGCCCACTCACTCGATCGCCATGTCTGTTTGCCACAGTTTTCCCGGTGGTGCCGCACCCGGGCTCGCCCCGGCTGACGCAGTTTTCGCGCCGCCCCGGCTGACGCGGTTTCGTGCCGCCCCGGCAGACGCGGTTTTCGCGCCGCCCCGGCTGACGCGGTTTCGTGCCGCCCCGGCAGACGCAGTTCGGACTTAGCACTTTTCGGCTGTGCCTGGCTGGCGGCCCACTCACTCGATCGCCATGTCTGTTTGCCACAGTTTTCCCGGTGGTGCCGCACCCGGGCTCGCCCCGGCTGACGCAGTTTTCGCGCCGCCCCGGCTGACGCGGTTTCGTGCCGCCCCGGCAGACGCGGTTTTCGCGCCGCCCCGGCTGACGCGGTTTCGTGCCGCCCCGGCAGACGCAGTTCGGACTTAGCACTTTTCGGCTGTGCCTGGCTGGCGGCCCACTCACTCGATCGCCATGTCTGTTTGCCACAGTTTTCCCGGTGGTGCCGCACCCGGGCTCGCCCCGGCAGACGCGTTTTTTTTTTCTTTCGCCCCGGCTGACGCAGTTTTCGCGCCGCCCCGGCTGACGCGGTTTCGTGCCGCCCCGGCAGACGCGGTTTTTTTGCGCCGCCCCGGCTGACGCGGTTTTTGCCGCCCCGGCTGACGCAGTTCGGACTTGGCACTTTTTGGCTGAGCCTGGCTGGTGGCCCACTCACTCGATCGCCATGTCTGTTAGCCACAGTTTTCCCGGTGGTGCCGCACCCGGGCTCGCCCCGGCTGACGCAGTTTTCGCGCCGCCCCGGCAGACGCGGTTTTCGCGCCGCCCCGGCTGACGCGGTTTTTGCCGCCCCGGCTGACGCAGTTCGGACTTGGCACTTTTTGGGCTGAGCCTGGCTGGCGGCCCACTCACTCGATCGCCATGTCTGTTTGCCACAGTCTTCCCGGTGGTGCCGCACCCGGGCTCGCCCCGGCAGACGCGTTTTTTTTTTTCTTTCGCCCCGGCAGACGTGGTTCCCCCCCCCCCCCTTTTCGCTCGCCCCGGCTGACGAGGTTTTCGCGCCGCCCCGGCTGACGCAGTTTTCGCGCCGCCCCGGCTGACGCGGTTTCGTGCCGCCCCGGCTGACGCGGTTTTCGCGCCGCCCCGGCTGACGCGGTTTTTGCGTCGCCCCGGCTGACACGGTTCGGACTTTGCACTTTTCGGCTGTGCCTGGCTGGCGGCCCACTCACTCGATCGCCATGTCTGTTTGCCACAGTTTTCCCGGTGGTGCCGCACCCGGGCTCGCCCCGGCTGACGCAGTTTTCGCGCCGCCCCGGCTGACGCGGTTTCGTGCCGCCCCGGCAGACGCGGTTTTCGCGCCGCCCCGGCTGACGCGGTTTCGTGCCGCCCCGGCAGACGCAGTTCGGACTTAGCACTTTTCGGCTGTGCCTGGCTGGCGGCCCACTCACTCGATCGCCATGTCTGTTTGCCACAGTTTTCCCGGTGGTGCCGCACCCGGGCTCGCCCCGGCTGACGCAGTTTTCGCGCCGCCCCGGCTGACGCGGTTTCGTGCCGCCCCGGCAGACGCGGTTTTCGCGCCGCCCCGGCTGACGCGGTTTCGTGCCGCCCCGGCAGACGCAGTTCGGACTTAGCACTTTTCGGCTGTGCCTGGCTGGCGGCCCACTCACTCGATCGCCATGTCTGTTTGCCACAGTTTTCCCGGTGGTGCCGCACCCGGGCTCGCCCCGGCAGACGCGTTTTTTTTTTTCTTTCGCCCCGGCTGACGCAGTTTTCGCGCCGCCCCGGCTGACGCGGTTTCGTGCCGCCCCGGCAGACGCGGTTTTTTGCGCCGCCCCGGCTGACGCGGTTTTTGCCGCCCCGGCTGACGCAGTTCGGACTTAGCACTTTTCGGCTGTGCCTGGCTGGCGGCCCACTCACTCGATCGCCATGTCTGTTTGCCACAGTTTTCCCGGTGGTGCCGCACCCGGGCTCGCCCCGGCTGACGCAGTTTTCGCGCCGCCCCGGCTGACGCGGTTTCGTGCCGCCCCGGCAGACGCGGTTTTCGCGCCGCCCCGGCTGACGCGGTTTCGTGCCGCCCCGGCAGACGCAGTTCGGACTTAGCACTTTTCGGCTGTGCCTGGCTGGCGGCCCACTCACTCAATCGCCATGTCTGTTTGCCACAGTTTTCCCGGTGGTGCCGCACCCGGGCTCGCCCCGGCTGACGCAGTTTTCGCGCCGCCCCGGCTGACGCGGTTTCGTGCCGCCCCGGCAGACGCGGTTTTCGCGCCGCCCCGGCTGACGCGGTTTCGTGCCGCCCCGGCAGACGCAGTTCGGACTTAGCACTTTTCGGCTGTGCCTGGCTGGCGGCCCACTCACTCGATCGCCATGTCTGTTTGCCACAGTTTTCCCGGTGGTGCCGCACCCGGGCTCGCCCCGGCAGACGCGTTTTTTTTTTCTTTCGCCCCGGCTGACGCAGTTTTCGCGCCGCCCCGGCTGACGCGGTTTCGTGCCGCCCCGGCAGACGCGGTTTTTTGCGCCGCCCCGGCTGACGCGGTTTTTGCCGCCCCGGCTGACGCAGTTCGGACTTAGCACTTTTCGGCTGTGCCTGGCTGGCGGCCCACTCACTCGATCGCCATGTCTGTTTGCCACAGTTTTCCCGGTGGTGCCGCACCCGGGCTCGCCCCGGCTGACGCAGTTTTCGCGCCGCCCCGGCTGACGCGGTTTCGTGCCGCCCCGGCAGACGCGGTTTTCGCGCCGCCCCGGCTGACGCGGTTTCGTGCCGCCCCGGCAGACGCAGTTCGGACTTAGCACTTTTCGGCTGTGCCTGGCTGGCGGCCCACTCACTCGATCGCCATGTCTGTTTGCCACAGTTTTCCCGGTGGTGCCGCACCCGGGCTCGCCCCGGCTGACGCAGTTTTCGCGCCGCCCCGGCTGACGCGGTTTCGTGCCGCCCCGGCAGACGCGGTTTTCGCGCCGCCCCGGCTGACGCGGTTTCGTGCCGCCCCGGCAGACGCAGTTCGGACTTAGCACTTTTCGGCTGTGCCTGGCTGGCGGCCCACTCACTCAATCGCCATGTCTGTTTGCCACAGTTTTCCCGGTGGTGCCGCACCCGGGCTCGCCCCGGCTGACGCAGTTTTCGCGCCGCCCCGGCTGACGCGGTTTCGTGCCGCCCCGGCAGACGCGGTTTTCGCGCCGCCCCGGCTGACGCGGTTTCGTGCCGCCCCGGCAGACGCAGTTCGGACTTAGCACTTTTCGGCTGTGCCTGGCTGGCGGCCCACTCACTCGATCGCCATGTCTGTTTGCCACAGTTTTCCCGGTGGTGCCGCACCCGGGCTCGCCCCGGCAGACGCGTTTTTTTTTTTTCTTTCGCCCCGGCTGACGCAGTTTTCGCGCCGCCCCGGCTGACGCGGTTTCGTGCCGCCCCGGCAGACGCGGTTTTTTGCGCCGCCCCGGCTGACGCGGTTTTTGCCGCCCCGGCTGACGCAGTTCGGACTTAGCACTTTTCGGCTGTGCCTGGCTGGCGGCCCACTCACTCGATCGCCATGTCTGTTTGCCACAGTTTTCCCGGTGGTGCCGCACCCGGGCTCGCCCCGGCTGACGCAGTTTTCGCGCCGCCCCGGCTGACGCGGTTTCGTGCCGCCCCGGCAGACGCGGTTTTCGCGCCGCCCCGGCTGACGCGGTTTCGTGCCGCCCCGGCAGACGCAGTTCGGACTTAGCACTTTTCGGCTGTGCCTGGCTGGCGGCCCACTCACTCGATCGCCATGTCTGTTTGCCACAGTTTTCCCGGTGGTGCCGCACCCGGGCTCGCCCCGGCTGACGCAGTTTTCGCGCCGCCCCGGCTGACGCGGTTTCGTGCCGCCCCGGCAGACGCGGTTTTCGCGCCGCCCCGGCTGACGCGGTTTCGTGCCGCCCCGGCAGACGCAGTTCGGACTTAGCACTTTTCGGCTGTGCCTGGCTGGCGGCCCACTCACTCGATCGCCATGTCTGTTTGCCACAGTTTTCCCGGTGGTGCCGCACCCGGGCTCGCCCCGGCAGACGCGTTTTTTTTTTTCTTTCGCCCCGGCTGACGCAGTTTTCGCGCCGCCCCGGCTGACGCGGTTTCGTGCCGCCCCGGCAGACGCGGTTTTTTTGCGCCGCCCCGGCTGACGCGGTTTTTGCCGCCCCGGCTGACGCAGTTCGGACTTGGCACTTTTTGGCTGAGCCTGGCTGGTGGCCCACTCACTCGATCGCCATGTCTGTTAGCCACAGTTTTCCCGGTGGTGCCGCACCCGGGCTCGCCCCGGCTGACGCAGTTTTCGCGCCGCCCCGGCAGACGCGGTTTTCGCGCCGCCCCGGCTGACGCGGTTTTTGCCGCCCCGGCTGACGCAGTTCGGACTTGGCACTTTTTGGGCTGAGCCTGGCTGGCGGCCCACTCACTCGATCGCCATGTCTGTTTGCCACAGTCTTCCCGGTGGTGCCGCACCCGGGCTCGCCCCGGCAGACGCGTTTTTTTTTTCTTTCGCCCCGGCAGACGTGGTTCCCCCCCCCCCCCTTTTCGCTCGCCCCGGCTGACGAGGTTTTCGCGCCGCCCCGGCTGACGCAGTTTTCGCGCCGCCCCGGCTGACGCGGTTTCGTGCCGCCCCGGCTGACGCGGTTTTCGCGCCGCCCCGGCTGACGCGGTTTTTGCGTCGCCCCGGCTGACACGGTTCGGACTTTGCACTTTTCGGCTGTGCCTGGCTGGCGGCCCACTCACTCGATCGCCATGTCTGTTTGCCACAGTTTTCCCGGTGGTGCCGCACCCGGGCTCGCCCCGGCTGACGCAGTTTTCGCGCCGCCCCGGCTGACGCGGTTTCGTGCCGCCCCGGCAGACGCGGTTTTCGCGCCGCCCCGGCTGACGCGGTTTCGTGCCGCCCCGGCAGACGCAGTTCGGACTTAGCACTTTTCGGCTGTGCCTGGCTGGCGGCCCACTCACTCGATCGCCATGTCTGTTTGCCACAGTTTTCCCGGTGGTGCCGCACCCGGGCTCGCCCCGGCTGACGCAGTTTTCGCGCCGCCCCGGCTGACGCGGTTTCGTGCCGCCCCGGCAGACGCGGTTTTCGCGCCGCCCCGGCTGACGCGGTTTCGTGCCGCCCCGGCAGACGCAGTTCGGACTTAGCACTTTTCGGCTGTGCCTGGCTGGCGGCCCACTCACTCGATCGCCATGTCTGTTTGCCACAGTTTTCCCGGTGGTGCCGCACCCGGGCTCGCCCCGGCAGACGCGTTTTTTTTTTTCTTTCGCCCCGGCTGACGCAGTTTTCGCGCCGCCCCGGCTGACGCGGTTTCGTGCCGCCCCGGCAGACGCGGTTTTTTGCGCCGCCCCGGCTGACGCGGTTTTTGCCGCCCCGGCTGACGCAGTTCGGACTTAGCACTTTTCGGCTGTGCCTGGCTGGCGGCCCACTCACTCGATCGCCATGTCTGTTTGCCACAGTTTTCCCGGTGGTGCCGCACCCGGGCTCGCCCCGGCTGACGCAGTTTTCGCGCCGCCCCGGCTGACGCGGTTTCGTGCCGCCCCGGCAGACGCGGTTTTCGCGCCGCCCCGGCTGACGCGGTTTCGTGCCGCCCCGGCAGACGCAGTTCGGACTTAGCACTTTTCGGCTGTGCCTGGCTGGCGGCCCACTCACTCGATCGCCATGTCTGTTTGCCACAGTTTTCCCGGTGGTGCCGCACCCGGGCTCGCCCCGGCTGACGCAGTTTTCGCGCCGCCCCGGCTGACGCGGTTTCGTGCCGCCCCGGCAGACGCGGTTTTCGCGCCGCCCCGGCTGACGCGGTTTCGTGCCGCCCCGGCAGACGCAGTTCGGACTTAGCACTTTTCGGCTGTGCCTGGCTGGCGGCCCACTCACTCGATCGCCATGTCTGTTTGCCACAGTTTTCCCGGTGGTGCCGCACCCGGGCTCGCCCCGGCAGACGCGTTTTTTTTTTTCTTTCGCCCCAGCTGACGCAGTTTTCGCGCCGCCCCGGCTGACGCGGTTTCGTGCCGCCCCGGCAGACGCGGTTTTTTTGCGCCGCCCCGGCTGACGCGGTTTTTGCCGCCCCGGCTGACGCAGTTCGGACTTGGCACTTTTTGGCTGAGCCTGGCTGGTGGCCCACTCACTCGATCGCCATGTCTGTTAGCCACAGTTTTCCCGGTGGTGCCGCACCCGGGCTCGCCCCGGCTGACGCAGTTTTCGCGCCGCCCCGGCAGACGCGGTTTTCGCGCCGCCCCGGCTGACGCGGTTTTTGCCGCCCCGGCTGACGCAGTTCGGACTTGGCACTTTTTGGGCTGAGCCTGGCTGGCGGCCCACTCACTCGATCGCCATGTCTGTTTGCCACAGTCTTCCCGGTGGTGCCGCACCCGGGCTCGCCCCGGCAGACGCGTTTTTTTTTTCTTTCGCCCCGGCAGACGTGGTTCCCCCCCCCCCTTTTCGCTCGCCCCGGCTGACGAGGTTTTCGCGCCGCCCCGGCTGACGCAGTTTTCGCGCCGCCCCGGCTGACGCGGTTTCGTGCCGCCCCGGCTGACGCGGTTTTCGCGCCGCCCCGGCTGACGCGGTTTTTGCGTCGCCCCGGCTGACACGGTTCGGACTTTGCACTTTTCGGCTGTGCCTGGCTGGCGGCCCACTCACTCGATCGCCATGTCTGTTTGCCACAGTTTTCCCGGTGGTGCCGCACCCGGGCTCGCCCCGGCTGACGCAGTTTTCGCGCCGCCCCGGCTGACGCGGTTTCGTGCCGCCCCGGCAGACGCGGTTTTCGCGCCGCCCCGGCTGACGCGGTTTCGTGCCGCCCCGGCAGACGCAGTTCGGACTTAGCACTTTTCGGCTGTGCCTGGCTGGCGGCCCACTCACTCGATCGCCATGTCTGTTTGCCACAGTTTTCCCGGTGGTGCCGCACCCGGGCTCGCCCCGGCTGACGCAGTTTTCGCGCCGCCCCGGCTGACGCGGTTTCGTGCCGCCCCGGCAGACGCGGTTTTCGCGCCGCCCCGGCTGACGCGGTTTCGTGCCGCCCCGGCAGACGCAGTTCGGACTTAGCACTTTTCGGCTGTGCCTGGCTGGCGGCCCACTCACTCGATCGCCATGTCTGTTTGCCACAGTTTTCCCGGTGGTGCCGCACCCGGGCTCGCCCCGGCAGACGCGTTTTTTTTTTTCTTTCGCCCCGGCTGACGCAGTTTTCGCGCCGCCCCGGCTGACGCGGTTTCGTGCCGCCCCGGCAGACGCGGTTTTTTGCGCCGCCCCGGCTGACGCGGTTTTTGCCGCCCCGGCTGACGCAGTTCGGACTTAGCACTTTTCGGCTGTGCCTGGCTGGCGGCCCACTCACTCGATCGCCATGTCTGTTTGCCACAGTTTTCCCGGTGGTGCCGCACCCGGGCTCGCCCCGGCTGACGCAGTTTTCGCGCCGCCCCGGCTGACGCGGTTTCGTGCCGCCCCGGCAGACGCGGTTTTCGCGCCGCCCCGGCTGACGCGGTTTCGTGCCGCCCCGGCAGACGCAGTTCGGACTTAGCACTTTTCGGCTGTGCCTGGCTGGCGGCCCACTCACTCGATCGCCATGTCTGTTTGCCACAGTTTTCCCGGTGGTGCCGCACCCGGGCTCGGCCCCGGCTGACGCAGTTTTCGCGCCGCCCCGGCTGACGCGGTTTCGTGCCGCCCCGGCAGACGCGGTTTTCGCGCCGCCCCGGCTGACGCGGTTTCGTGCCGCCCCGGCAGACGCAGTTCGGACTTAGCACTTTTCGGCTGTGCCTGGCTGGCGGCCCACTCACTCGATCGCCATGTCTGTTTGCCACAGTTTTCCCGGTGGTGCCGCACCCGGGCTCGCCCCGGCAGACGCGTTTTTTTTTTCTTTCGCCCCGGCTGACGCAGTTTTCGCGCCGCCCCGGCTGACGCGGTTTCGTGCCGCCCCGGCAGACGCGGTTTTTTTGCGCCGCCCCGGCTGACGCGGTTTTTGCCGCCCCGGCTGACGCAGTTCGGACTTGGCACTTTTTGGCTGAGCCTGGCTGGTGGCCCACTCACTCGATCGCCATGTCTGTTAGCCACAGTTTTCCCGGTGGTGCCGCACCCGGGCTCGCCCCGGCTGACGCAGTTTTCGCGCCGCCCCGGCAGACGCGGTTTTCGCGCCGCCCCGGCTGACGCGGTTTTTGCCGCCCCGGCTGACGCAGTTCGGACTTGGCACTTTTTGGGCTGAGCCTGGCTGGCGGCCCACTCACTCGATCGCCATGTCTGTTTGCCACAGTCTTCCCGGTGGTGCCGCACCCGGGCTCGCCCCGGCAGACGCGTTTTTTTTTTCTTTCGCCCCGGCAGACGTGGTTCCCCCCCCCCCCCCCCTTTTCGCTCGCCCCGGCTGACGAGGTTTTCGCGCCGCCCCGGCTGACGCAGTTTTCGCGCCGCCCCGGCTGACGCGGTTTCGTGCCGCCCCGGCTGACGCGGTTTTCGCGCCGCCCCGGCTGACGCGGTTTTTGCGTCGCCCCGGCTGACACGGTTCGGACTTTGCACTTTTCGGCTGTGCCTGGCTGGCGGCCCACTCACTCGATCGCCATGTCTGTTTGCCACAGTTTTCCCGGTGGTGCCGCACCCGGGCTTGCCCCGGCAGACGCGTTTTTTTTTTCTTTTCGCCCCGGCTGACGCAGTTTTCGCCCCGCCCCGGCTGACGCGGTTTCGTGCCGCCCCGGCAGACGCGGTTTTTTGCGCCGCCCCGGCTGACGCGGTTTTTGCCGCCCCGGCTGACGCAGTTCGGACTTTGCACTTTTTGGCTGAGCCTGGCTGGCGGCCCACTCACTCGATCGCCATGTCTGTTTGCCACAGTTTTCCCGGTGGTGCCGCACCCGGGCTCGCCCCGGCAGACGCGTTTTTTTTTTCCTTCGCCCCGGCAGACGTGGTTCCCCCCCCCCCCTCCGTCTTTCTTTTTGTTTTTTTTTTCGCCGCGGCTGAAGTGGATTTTTCGGTGCCTCGACGCCCCGGTAGTCGCGGTTTTTCCGTTTCCGCACGGCCCCGGCTGACGCTGCTCGGTCACAGTCGCCTTTTGTGAGGATTGCAGACTTCTTGAGCGCGGGTGTTTTTTTTTGTTGTTGTTGTTGTTTTATTACGCATTCGCTCCAGCAGACGCTGTTTAGACTTTTTGTTTCCTCTTTTATCCTGCGACGAGGTGACGAGGTTTATTCGGTGCCCCGCCGCCCCGGCTGAAGTGATTTTTCCTGTCCCGTGCCGCCCCGGCTGACGCGGTTGGGACTTCGCGTTTGTTCGGCCGCCACGGGTTTTGGCGCACTCGCTCGGTTGCTTGTTGTTGCCACTTGTTGCGAACCCAGGTTTCTTGAGCGAGCGCGGGCGTTTTTTCTTCCTTTCTTTCTTTGTTCTATGTGTTAGCGAATCGGCCTTTAATATCACACGAGGACTCACAACCAACAATTTTCAGTTTGAAGTGTAAAAAATCTGCAGGTGTTGACGTAACTGACTTGCCCCGTACCCTTGAGTACATCCATGAAGTTCTCGTAGTACTACTAAATCGCATATTCCAAGTGGAGAAATTCCCATAAACTTGCAAACCTCTACACGAAAATCGGTGCGCGTGATAAAGTTGAAAATTATCGTCCGATATCAAATGTGCCTTCTATAACACAAATTCTAGGAAAAAAAAAAAAAAAACACTTGTTCGCCGTTTTCTGCGCCGTGACTGGCAGCACTCCGGCGAAGCGAAACGGGGTCGATTCGAGCACGATATCGGCGTCTTTCGACGTGCTCGCCGGCGACCGTCGCACGAGTACGTCGCACGAGCGCGTCTGCCGGGGCGCCGTTTGCGAAGCCGACGCAAAAGTGGGAACCGCCGCTCGGATGATCGCCGCTTTCGGCAGAGTGAGTGTTGGCACTCCGGGGAAGCGAAACAGCGTGAATGCGCCCACGAAATCGGCGTATTTTGAAGTGCCCGCCGGCGACCGTCGCACGAGTACGGTAAACCGCGTCAGCCGGGGCGTAGTTCGGGACGCCGACGAAAAAGTGGGAAGCGCAACTCGGATCTTCGCCGTTTTTGCAGGAGTGAGTGGCGGCCCTCCTGCGAGACCAAGAAGCATCGATTCGTGCACGAATTCGGCGCCTTTCGACGTGATCGCCGGCGACCGTCGCTCGAGTAGGGCAAACCGCGTCTGCCGGGGCGGGCTTCGGGACGCCGATGCGAAAGTGGGAAACGCTGCTCGGATGTTCGCCGTTTTTGGCCGAGTGAGTGCTGGCACTCGGGCGAAGCCAAACGGGGCCGATTACGGCACGATATCGGCGTCTTTCGACGTGCCCGGCGGCGACCGTCGCACGAGTACGGTAAACCGCGTCAGCCCGGGCGGAGTTCGGGACGCCGATGCGAAAGTGGAGAACGCCGCTCGGATCTTCGCCGTTTTTGGAGGAGTGAGTGGCGGCACTCCGGAGAAGCCAAGGAGCGCCAATTAGCGCACGATATCGGCGTCTTTCGACGCGCTCGCCGGCGACCGTCGAACGAGTAGGGCAAACCGCGTCTGCCGGGGCGGGGTTTACGACGCCGACGCAAAAGTGGGAACCGCCGCTCGGATGTTGGCCGTTTTTGGCAGAGTGAGTGCTGGCACACCGGCGACGCGAAAGAGCGCGAAAGCGCCCACGAAAGTGGCGTATTTGGACGTGCTTGACGGCGACCGCTGCAGGAGTACGAAAAACCACGTCAGCCGGGGCGAGCGACCCACGGCGGTCTGGGTGCTTATCGCTGCTATTATAGGGGCACCCCGGCAGACGCAGAAAAAAAAAATTTTTTTTCGACCTTCTTTTTTGCTGGTCGAGCTCGGGTAACCCAGGTCGCAATGGGAGCCGCGCACGAAAGCGGCGTCGCGAGACGCGTTCGCGGTCGCTAGTCGCACGAGCTCGGCAACCGCGTCAGCCGGCGCGGAGTTCGGGATGCCGACGGCTAAGTGGGTACCGCTGCTCGGATGTTCGCCGTTTTTGGCCGAGTGAGTGCTGGCACTCCGGCGAAGCGAAACGGGGCCGATTCGGGCACGATATCGGCGTATTTCGACGTGCTCGCCGGCGACCGTCGCACGAGTACGGCAAAGCGCGTCTGCCGGGGCGAGGTTTGCGATGCCGACGAAAAAGTGGGAAGCGCCGCTCGGATCTTCGCCGTTTTTGCAGGAGTGAGTGGCGGCCCTCCTGCGAGACCAAGAAGCATCGACTCGCGCACGATATCGGTGTCTTTCGACGTGCCCGCCGGCCACCGCCGCACGAGTACGGCAAACCGCGTATGCCGGGGCGGGGTTGGCGACGCCGACGCAAAAGTGGGAACCGCCACTAGGATGTTCGCCGTTTTTGGCAGAGTGAGTGCTGGCACACCGGCGACGCGAAAGAGCGCGAAAGCGCCCACGAAAGTGGCGTATTTGGACGTGCTTGACGGCGACCGCTGCAGGAGTACGAAAAACCACGTCAGCCGGGGCGAGCGACCCACGGCGGTCTGGGTGCTTATCGCTGCTATTATAGGGGCACCCCCGGCAGACGCAGAAAAAAAAAATTTTTTTTCGACCTTCTTTTTTGCTGGTCGAGCTCGGGTAACCCAGGTCGCAATGGGAGCCGCGCACGAAAGCGGCGTCGCGAGACGCGTTCGCGGTCGCTAGTCGCACGAGCTCGGCAACCGCGTCAGCCGGCGCGGAGTTCGGGATGCCGACGGCTAAGTGGGTACCGCTGCTCGGATGTTCGCCGTTTTTGGCCGAGTGAGTGCTGGCACTCCGGCGAAGCGAAACGGGGCCGATTCGGGCACGATATCGGCGTATTTCGACGTGCTCGCCGGCGACCGTCGCACGAGTACGGCAAAGCGCGTCTGCCGGGGCGAGGTTTGCGATGCCGACGAAAAAGTGGGAAGCGCCGCTCGGATCTTCGCCGTTTTTGCAGGAGTGAGTGGCGGCCCTCCTGCGAGACCAAGAAGCATCGACTCGCGCACGATATCGGTGTCTTTCGACGTGCCCGCCGGCCACCGCCGCACGAGTACGGCAAACCGCGTATGCCGGGGCGGGGTTGGCGACGCCGACGCAAAAGTGGGAACCGCCACTAGGATGTTCGCCGTTTTTGGCAGAGTGAGTGCTGGCACTCCGGCGAAGCGAAAGAGCGCGAATGCGCCCACGAAAGTGGCGTGTTTGGACGTGCTTGACGACGACCACCGCAGGAAAACGAAAAACCACGTCAGCCGGGGCGAGCGACCCATGGCGGTCTGGGTGCTTATCGCTGCTATTATAGGGGCACCCCGGCAGACGCAAAAAAAAAAAAAAATTTTTTTTCGACATTCTTTCTTGCTCGTCGACCTCGGGTGACCCAGGTCGCAGTGGGAGCCGCGCACGAAAGCGGCGTCGCGAGACGGCTTCGCGGTCGCTAGTCGCACGAGCTCGGCAACCGCGTCTGCCGGGGCGGAGTTCGGGACGCCGACGGCTAAGTGGGAACCGCCGCTCGGATGTTCGCCGTTTGTGGCCGAGTGAGTGCTGGCACTCCGGCGAAGCCAAACGGGGCCGATTCCGGCACGATATCGGCGTCTTTCTACGTGCTCGCCGGCGACCGTCGCACGAGTACGGCAAAGTGCGTCTGCCGGGGCGGGGTTTGCGACGCGTACGCAATAGTGAGAACCGTCGCTCGGATGTTCGTCGTCTTTCGCCGAGCCAGTGCTGGCACTCCGGCGAAGCCGAACGGAGCCGATTCGGGCACGATATCGGCGTCTTTCCACGTGCTCGCCGGCGACCGTCGCACGAGTACGGTAAACCGCGTCAGCCGGGGCGGAGTTCGGGACGCCGATGCGAAAGTGGGAAGCGCCGCTCGGATCTTCGCCGTTTTTGGAGGAGTCAGTGGCGGCACTCCGGTGAAGCCAAGGTGCGCCAATTCGCGCACGATATCGGCGTCTTTCGACGTGCCCGCCGGCCACCGTCGCACGAGTACGGCAAACCTCGTCTGCCGGGGCGGGGTTTGCGACGCCGACGCAAAAGTGGGAACCGCCGCTCGGATGTTCGCCGTTTTTGGCAGAGTGAGTGCTGGCACTCCGGCGAAGCGAAAGAGCGTGAATGCGCCCACGAAAGTAGCGTATTTGGACGTGCTTGACGGCGACCGCCGCAGGAGTACGAAAAAACCACGTCAGCCGGGGCGAGCGACCCACGGCGGTCTGGGTGCTTATCGCTGCTATTATAGGGGCACCCCGGCAGACGCAGAAAGAAAAAAAAAAAATGGGGACATGGCGTGCGTCACCGTGCGGCTTCGCAGCGTTGCCGAAGTCGCCGAGCCCTTCGACTGAGCCGAACGGCGGACAGGGAACGTTGTCGGCCGTTCTAACCTGTCGGTGCCACGCCGAGACGTCGTTAAGGAAAACCGCGTCGTGGGCCTCTACGACGCCGTCGAGTCGTTGTACGTTTGGTGTCCAGCGTGTCGGCGGCGAGTAGCGGACACGTCGTTCACGACTTCGGTCTTTCGCAGTCGACGCGAACTTGCGGAGAGTCGTGGTGCCTCACGTTTTCGGCAGAAACCGCGGCGGAATTTTCCCGTGCGTGCGCGCACGACCTCGGTGCTGTGCCGTCAGCGTAGTGTTGCACAAACTCGTGGCCTACCCAAGGTGCGGTACGTTTGCGGCCGTATCCTCGGTGGGAATTTCGTGAGTAGGGTCGCAAATTCTACGACCTCGGCGGGTTTGAGAGCGACGTAGACTTGTGGCACGCTCAACGTGCCACACGTTTCGGGGCACACCCGCGGTGAAATTTTCTCGAGTACGCTCGTATTAGTGCCCAAGGAGGTCTGGGTACTTATCGCTGCTATTATGTGGGGGTTCTCGTGAGCGGCGTACGCGAAAGCGACCGGGTGTCTGATATGCGGCGGGCTTCGGCCTCGTCAAGCGTGTCCTCGGGTCTGCTCCAGGGGAATCCACGGCAGTCGTCTGCAGCCTCATCCGCTTGATGCGTTAGGGGCTGGTTGTCGGACGGTGCCGTTTTACCACGATATCGAGGTGTGTTCCGTGTCGTCCTCGGGCGATTCAGATGCGAAAGCGCCGAAGACGCGGGCGTGACCCGTCGTCTGGCGGCTTTGCAGTCTCGGCTCCGTTGCTAGTTCCGGCCGGTCCACCGACAGTGCAGCGGGCTTGGGCAACCCGCACGGCGCGACCGAGTCGATGCAACGAAAAAGAGCGAGCATGAACGTGCTTCTTGCCGCACGGCTCCCACTCGTCTTTCGGGAAGGTTGTGCCGTAGCGAGCTCGAACGCCGTCATCTCGGAGTGCAAAATAAGCGTGTTGGGGCGCCTGAAGGTGGCCTCCGCCGCACACAGACTGCGTCCGGCCCGCCGAAGGCGAGGACGGACGCGCAGTCGAACGATTACCTGGTTGATCCTGCCAGTAATCATATGCTTGTCTCAAAGATTAAGCCATGCATGTCTAAGTACATGCCGAAATAAGGCGAAACCGCGAATGGCTCATTAAATCAGTTATGGTTCCTTAGATCGTTTCTTCCTACTTGGATAACTGTGGCAATTCTAGAGCTAATACATGCAGTGAGCCTGGAGCCCTTTGGGTAACGGGTGCTTTTATTAGACCAAGATCGATCGGGTTTCGGCCCGTATTGTGTGGTGACTCTGGATAACTTTGTGCTGATCGCATGGCCACGAGCCGGCGACGTTTCTTTCAAGTGTCTGCCTTATCAACTTTCGATGGTAGGTTACTTGCTTACCATGGTTGTTACGGGTAACGGAGAATCAGGGTTCGATTCCGGAGAGGGAGCCTGAGAAACGGCTACCACATCCAAGGAAGGCAGCAGGCGCGCAAATTACCCACTCCCGGCACGGGGAGGTAGTGACGAAAAATAACAATACGGGACTCTTTTGAGGCCCCGTAATTGAAATGAGTACACTCTAAATCCTTTAACGAGGATCAATTGGAGGGCAAGTCTGGTTGCCAGCAGCCGCGGTAATTCCAGCTCCAATAGCGTATACTAAAGCTGCTGCGGTTAAAAAGCTCGTAGTTGGATCTCAGTTCCAGACGAGTAGTGCATCTACCCGATGCGACGGCTCGGACTGAACATCATGCCGGTTCTTTCTTGGTGCACTTCATTGTGTGCCTCGAGATGGCCGGTGCTTTTACTTTGAAAAAATTAGAGTGCTCAACGCAGGCGAGTCGCCTGAATAAACTTGCATGGAATAATAGAACAAGACCTCGTTTCTGTTCTGTTGGTTTTTGGAATACGAGGTAATGATTAAGAGGGACGGACGGGGGCATTCGTATTGCGGCGCTAGAGGTGAAATTCTTGGACCGTCGCAAGACGAACTACTGCGAAAGCATTTGCCAAGAATGTTTTCATTGATCAAGAACGAAAGCCAGAGGTTCGAAGGCGATCAGATACCGCCCTAGTTCTGACCATAAACGATGCCAACCAGCGATCCGCCTGAGTTACTCAAATGACTCGGCGGGCAGCTTCCGGGAAACCAAAGTATTTGGGTTCCGGGGGAAGTATGGTTGCAAAGCTGAAACTTAAAGGAATTGACGGAAGGGCACCACCAGGAGTGGAGCCTGCGGCTTAATTTGACTCAACACGGGAAAACTTACCCGGCCCGGACACTGGGAGGATTGACAGATTGAGAGCTCTTTCTTGATTCGGTGGATGGTGGTGCATGGCCGTTCTTAGTTGGTGGAGCGATTTGTCTGGTTAATTCCGATAACGAACGAGACTCTAGCCTATTAAATAGGTGCGGGGTTCCCAGCACCTTACAACCTTCTTAGAGGGACAAGCGGCTCCTAGCCGCACGAAACAGAGCAATAACAGGTCTGTGATGCCCTTAGATGTCCGGGGCCGCACGCGCGCTACACTGAAGGAAGCAGCGTGTCTTTATCCCTGTCTGAAAAGACTGGGTAACCCGTGGAACTTCTTTCGTGATTGGGATAGGGGCTTGCAATTGTTCCCCTTGAACGAGGAATTCCCAGTAAGCGCGAGTCATAAGCTCGCGTTGATTACGTCCCTGCCCTTTGTACACACCGCCCGTCGCTACTACCGATTGAATGATTTAGTGAGGTCTTCGGACCGATGTCCGGCGCGGCCTTTCGGTTGCGCCGGTCTGTTGGAAAGATGACCAAACTTGATCATTTAGAGGAAGTAAAAGTCGTAACAAGGTTTCCGTAGGTGAACCTGCGGAAGGATCATTAACGGATTGTGAAGGGTGAGCGCCTCAGCTGCGTCTGCGCCCGACACTTTCTGCCGCTGACCCCGTTTGGACGCGGGGTCGGCTTTTCCCCACGGGGCTGCCTGAATGTGGAGCGGCACCCCGTGACAAATTGTTGCGCCCAGCGGACGCCAACACCGCGACCTTGGACGGTCGGCCAGGTGGCGGACGCGGGTACAAACGGCGCAACGCACTCATAGGTCGGCTTTCGACCCGCCACTGCACCGTGGCTCGAAGCGCTCGAAATGCGCGACCCGACCGCTGCGGGACCGCCTAGTACTGTAAACAGGAGCGGCGGAGCGCGAACGGCGAGTCGTGGTTACGTCGGTAGAAGGCGAGGCTGCGCGTTCCCGAAACGCCAGCCGAGTGCCCTCCCGACCGTTCGAGCGTGCAAGAACGAGACCCGACAATCGCGCGGCGACTGCCAAGTACGAGAGGAACGGCACAAGCGTCGGCGGTCGGTCAAGGAACTGGCGATGTGACGGGTCCGCTGTGCACCAGTGCATACCGTCCCGCCGTCCGCGGCAAGCGCCTCCGCGTCCTCGGGTGACGGAGGCTGCCGGTCGGTTCTTGCAGGCGAGGGATCTCGCTGGCACCGGTTCGCGTTGACGCGCGGCCGGTCATGGCACGGCGATGCGACGGCCGAGGTGCGCAGTACTCGATGGAGGAACCGCACGCTCCGATGACCGTCCCGCCCTCCGCGGCGTATGCGTACCGACCGTAATGGTTGCAGCAGCGCCGGCCGGCTTTTGAATTCGCCACACGAAACACGGTGCGAGATCGCGGTTAGGGGAGCGTCGACGTTGCCAGGCGTTTTGCTTGCTGCCGAGGGAAAGGCGGCACGGCCACGTCGCGCTCGTCGCGATTAGCGGGTCTGCGCGCTTTGGGAAGGTGCCGCAACGACTTGCCGAAAGAGGAAGCACGGAAGAACGAGGGACTTGGACGTCCCGACAATTGAACGCACTTGCGGCCAGGCCCTTGCTGGCTTCGTTCTTCCGCCTCGAGTAGGCTCGTACGCGGCTCCGGCGCCGAAAGTGGTCCTTGGCACCGACTTCGGTGGACGTGGGAAGTGCCGCGCAAGTACGGCGCGCCTGGCTCCACCTGTTGGCTAAAGTAGGCAGCCGGATCGGCATTTTGGTGTGCGGTGGCAAACCGTGGATGCGAAAAAAGCTTGTGCGATTTCGTGGAACAAAAAGCGGGGGTCCCCCTTTTTATGCGGAGGAGACCGACCCGCCTGCCGTGGTGAACCGCGACGCCACGGTAAAAACGGGAGAGGCTTGTCGATGGGACCGTGCATCCCGCGCTCCACGGAGGCCGGGAGGCGGCCGCCCGAGGAAATGTGTAGCCGTCGAGGCCCGCATCTGCGTGCACTCTTATCCAAATGGGTGTACCGCAGGCATTTTCTGGTTAGGCGGGCCAATGAGAGCGAGCACACAACGATACCTACGGGTCCGGCTTGGAGAACCGGCTTCGACGCCTCCCGAGTATTTATAGAGGGGTGGACCACGAAAGCACTCGCAAGTAGCGAAAGCGAAACGCCGTCCGAAACACACCGTTTGCTCGATTTGCGGCAGCCGAAAAAGGCGCGGCAGAGTTTTGGAGTCCAAGCGTGCGCTGAAAAGCGCCCTTCTTGGCCACTGTTTGGCCGAGTGCCAGAAACGTTTGGTTTTGACTGTACGGAATTGAACAAACACTTTTTCACGACTCTAAGCGGTGGATCACTCGGTTCTCGGGTCGATGAAGAACGCAGCCAGCTGCGAGACTTGGTGTGAATTGCAGGACACACTGAGCACTGATTCTTTGAACGCACATTGCGGCCTTGGGTCTTCCCTTGGCTTCGTCTGTCTGAGGGTCGGATCACATATCAAGAGAGCCTTCGGCGCACAAGGGAACGTGAGCCGTCGACTCGTTTTGACCGCGTCGGCAACACGGACAGCACGCTGAACACCTCACAGCGAGCGCCAACAGCGGCCACTCAAGGGCGAGACGGT